>NC_134710.1:336559516-336754516 GCF_043290135.1 Rhipicephalus microplus
CCCCAATTTATTATTTCAACAACAGTTCATCAAATTCATTTAGTTTGCCAAACTAAATATCAGGGTTTTTTTTTCTATGAAACCTGAAGCCAATGGTGTATGTGAATAAATAAATAAAAGTCGAAGAGAGATCACTCTCTGGGAAGCACAAATAATGAGCACAAGTAAAATGCATCAAAAGGCAGTCACAATGAACATTTAAACCATAGTTTTAACACACAAATAAACGAAGACAAATAATACATTAGCATTGGATTCTCACAGAATGTAAAGACAAGCGCAGAAAGGAATTGTACGCAAATGCAGAAATGGTGTAAATACTAGCCTCCTTACAACAACTTCCTCACATTGAACAAACAAACATGTTTTTTTCCTGCAAAGATAACATCAAAATGGGGGTGAGAGTAGTCTACGTACTACGGCTGAGCTTTAAGTATTTCGCTGTTTCACGTTTTTGCACTCTGGCTCGATTGAGAGATTTTACAAAAAAGTGCAGCCGAGTGGTAAAAAAATGCCACCATCTCAGCAGTAAGCACTTGAGCATGCTCAGCACATCCGACACTGTCCCGTCGTTTGGATTTGACAAGCGATATTACATCCATGATGCTTTCATGATGTAGTTCTTGTGCACTGAAGCAGCCTGTAAAAAAGATTCTCCAGATTTTGTATGAACCTGAGTAGGAATCCTGACGGACACAACAGGCCGCCATTATCCTTCAGCTGTGTAAATTGAGCAGCACGAAGGTTTTGGAGCTCTCTTTTGTCTGGAAGCAGGACCTTCTTACATGCATCACAACTGGTTTTGGCCAAGAACATTCATGCCACATATCCAGTGACACAAAAGGTTAAGCGTTGGTCGCTTTTTGCAGATATGCAGGCAACATGATCTGGTGCAATTTTTTCCAACTTGTCCAGTGCAAGTTCAGCACTACAAAGATTGTCATTAGCAATGAGCTGGTCAAACAAAAACTGTTTGTTGTGCTCATCCCTATCTGTGGCGTCAGCCCCAAGCAAAGCAGTCAACATACCTGGCTCAGCATTACCATTTGTGACAGACTTGGCAAGGCTATAAAAACTCAAACAAGAAACTGTTATCGAAAACAGCTGGGGAGTGGGGTGTGTGTTACAGCCTGACGCCTGCCTTGAAATGACGAAAAAGTTTTCAAGCGGGTCCTGGCTCAGCCTTGACGTCATCAGAAACTTGTACTCAAGTTCCTGACTCAGGTAGTCCAGCAGCGACAAGACACTTGCAATGGTGACTCTCAACTTAACTGTCATAGAGGCTGACAAGAATCACCACGGTCCGCTGCTTGAACCTCCCACTCAACGAGGTAAGCGAGAAATGACAGCAACTTGTCCACGGCAGCAGAGTCCGGACGCAGAGCCTTGGCCGGAAATTGAGATCACATGATCTCAATGAGGTCCCTGATCATTCTGAAACGTATAAAGCATGTAATGAGATTTTAAAACAGTGAGCCGATGTGCTGGTTGCTTCATTTTAAATAAAAGGTAAATCACAAACAACAAAACGTAATGAAGGTGTGCTGCTAATATCGTGTAAGTACTTAAAACATTCATCTTACCCGAAAAACGTCAAGACGGGCTGGATACTCCCACAGATGGCCTCTATGTCATTTTTGTCGAGCCGCCGGCCATTTAGCACAGCGTCACTGAAAAGCTGGTAGGCAAAGGTCACCCGCATTTTCTCGAAGTTGTTAGGCTGAATATGCCATGTCGTGATACCAGGCATGGCCTGAAGGGTCACATTCGAGCCATCCATCTTTAGAGCCTCATTGACGGGATGAAGTGAAACCTGCATGGAAAAACAAAATATTTCATTAGATTCTGCACAACTACCACTTTACTTTTGCTCTAAAAATTTCACTTCAAAACATGCTCGTCAAATTAATAGAATAAATTTCTGCACTTACTGGCCCTGTTGGTGTGTTGAAGCTTGATTTGAGCAGCCCATTTCTGATGCATTTAACAAGACGTGGGCAGTCAGAAATGAAATGGAGTGGCCGCTTGTTGTCAACTGGATGTTGAACTTTACATTTCGTGCTGGACACAGTCGCATGAATACCCATCGTGGCCCACATGTTACGGTTCCAGGCCGCACCGCTGCATATGATGAAGTCTACAAATCGCCCGGCTTTCTCTGCTAAAATAACAGCCACCAGCATCACTTTTGAAAGAAGATTTCCTTTCATGTTGCCCTGTGTGGCAAAAGAAGCAAGTATTTGTGTCCATTTCCCATTGAACGGAACAAACATTATAACCATGCCATGGTCTATCACTTTATGCTTGGCACTGGGAGGAGTAAACTGACCCATATCGACGAAGCCTTCTCTATGGCCTGACGATGACAATGAGAGATTCTCGGAAAGCTTCATCTCATCAATGATGAGACCCCCATGCCTTTTGAAGGCATCCATAGTAGATGTTTTCTCCTTCAGCACGCTTATTACCTTTGCATTGAAGCCAAATCCCATCCTGTAAGGCCTCATATATTTCTGCAGAGTCACCTTGCTTGGCAAGACAAGAATGTTTTGCGTACGCATGTCTTCATACAGCTTAAGTCCTTTCATACGCATGATCAGACATTCCAAAATTTATTCCTTCGAGTATCTTACGCCTCCAATGATTTTCCTCTTTGCAGCCTTAAACATGTGCAGAGCTCCTTCTTGGTGCTTTTGAGGCAGTTCTTTAATACGGCCGAGAAAATATTCATTGCTCAGATTACAGTTTTTTTTCTTCCGTAGCTAGGATTTGGCCTGCCAGTGTACACAAGCGTGAAGCACTTCGCTTTGCCTCCTGATTGGCTACTCGAAGTCTGTGGGGCCAATTAAGTGCGAAACGTTTTTTCTCCAGCTTGGATTTCCGGACCAAGAGGACTTTTTGCAGGTAGCGACAATGAATGCAGATGCCTCCTGCAAGATGTAAAATACAGAATGAGCTATTTACTAAAATGTAGCCAAGTGCAACACAGCCGAAAAGACAATAAGATAATAGAGCAAACAAAGAACTCAAAAATTAATTGTAGAGCTATTTGGAACGTGTTTATAAAGTCTCTGTGCAGCACTTTTTCATGAATATTATTCACTTTATTATAAAGAATGTGATACAGCTGGTTGAACATCAGGTTAGGAATAAATTATGATGCTTTGTTAGCCCCAACAGGAAATGCTCTTCTTAAGTAAAAGATAAGCTATTACATACCTTTAGCTGTCACCACTCCAAGGCAGTTCTTGCTGAACACACCATCATTTGCAGGAGTAAGCGTGCTTTTCATCTTGTCAGTCAGGTTCTGAGCAATGTCTTCATAAGCGTCTCTGCTCATTGCACCTGCACAAAGCAATGCAGAGTCTTCTATTTGAAAAATGTTACTTGCTTCAAGAAGGGAACTAATTTTTCCGTACTTCTTCTCTCTGCCATTAAAATAACACCTTGCCACAATGTCATTGTGCTGATCTAAGGTGAAGCTCATCACGTTCTTATGGAAAATACCAAAAGGCTCCTTTCTTGTGCGTGTCGTGGCAAACAACAGGACATCCAGGTCTACGGTAATAAGCTTCGTCCACAGCCTTGAAACATGCAGTGAGTCGGCCAGGGCCTGCAGAATAGTTGGTACAAATGAATTCACTTCGTCATTTTCAAAGGCCCTTGTATTCGGGCTGACATTTTGGTCTTCGGACAGGATCGCTTCCTGCTCATCGCGGCGAGACAACCGCACTTTCTTCGCCGATTCAGACGAGGGAACACCGCGATGCTTTCTTTCTGCTCTTGGCTTCACAAGTACTTTTGAAAGGTATTCAGGCAGGTCGAGTAAGAGCGTCGGCACCGCACCTGTTGCAAGAACAGGCCTTCCCCGGAGGATTCGCACTTCTTTACCACCGATAAACTCTACGTAATCATGAATATCAAAATGCTCAGCAAAGTGCTTTTTGCACACCGTAGATGTCTAGGCTAGAGGCTTGTCCTTCCGTTCGAAGTTGCACTCCCAATCCTTCCAGTGGTCTTCCTCTTTTGGCACCGAAAACAACGAAATCTTTCGTTCATTTTCCACGCGATGACCGGGGTAGCCTGTATGATAACCCGGAGCGAAGCAATGCGTGTCCGGCTTTCTTTTCTTCTTATTGGTAATATTATAGGGTGCTTCATCGACTCTGAACGCACAAAATATGATAAAAAAGAATCACCACAACGCCAATATGCACCCACAGCGGCCACTTGCGAGTTGAGCTGCGCCAAGCATTCAATTGCACGTGTTGCGTCCAGCCAGTCCAGTTATCTCCTTGGATGGATGGATGGATGGATGTGGTGGTACCCTTTAGATCAGGCGGTGGCTAACGGCACCTAGCCGTAATATTTAGTGAACTAACCACTAGATTTATCTTTTTTTCTTTTAAATAGTAAAGTTGAGGACTGGTACTTTGCAGTGAAGGGTTTAATTTTCACTCGTGCATTGACTTGAGCCACCAATCGGACAACCCTCTTCTAGTTAATTCTACCCGCCTAAAGTCTATTTTGCCCTCCCTGTCCCTAAACCCCAGTTCTTTGAAGAACTCTGCGCCATCATCCTGAACTATAGGGTGAAGCCCTTTAAAGAACATTATCAAGTGTTCGACAGTTTCTTTCACCTCTCCACACGCACTGCATACCGTGTCTACCCCTTGGTATTTGGCCCGATATGTCTTGGTTCACAATTTTCCCGTCCTGGCCTCAAACAGTAGTAGGAAAAGACTACCACATCATTGAGGTAGACAAGGCAGCTCTTTGCCACTTCAAGCCAGCGAGAACTGTGTCCATCATCCTCTGAAAAGAGCTGGTGCAGAACACAGGCCGATGGGAAGAACTAGGAATTCGTGAAGTCTGTGTGGAGTCACAAACGCAGTTTTTTCTCAGTCTCGTTCATCCACTTCGATTTGCCAATAGCCACTCGTTAGATCGATGGACTAAAAATACTTCGCGCGTCGTAACCCGTCGAGATAGTCGTCGACCCGTGGAACGGGTAGACGTCTTTGTTTGTGACGCTATTAAGCTTCCTGTATTCAATACAGAATCGCAGCGTTCCGTTTTTTTTTTCATTAGAACGACTGGCGAGGATCAAGGGTTGCTGGATAGTTGAATAATCCCGTCATCGAGCATCTCTTTTACTTGTGTCTGAATAGCCTTGCGTTCTTTGGCAGAAACACAATGAGGCTGCTGGATGGGGTGGACGTCATCGTCGGTAATAATTCGATGCTTCGTGAGGTGTGTTTGACGGACTTTGGAAGAAGAGGCGAAGCTAGATTGAAAACCCCTTAAAAGGTCATGAAGTTCACCCTTTCTCTCGTTTGACAGCGTCAAATTAATGTCAATGTGGTCTAGAAATTTCTCATCCTCATGTGTTTCCTCGGACGCGAAGCACTCCGTGACGTTGGCAACAGGGTCTCCATAAGCTATGGTGGTTCCACGGAAAAGATGCTGGTGCTCGTAGTTGAAGTTCGTAACTAGTATTTGCGACTGTCCGTTACAGACACGCACAACACTTCGGGCGGCACATACACCTTGGAGTAGCAGAAGTGATAGGTTGCTTTCAGCCACCACGTCGCCGTCTTGGAGGTCTTCACAAGTGACTTCGATGAGAACAGTCACTCGAAGAGGCAGCATGACACTGTCGTCAGCAACCCGCAGCGCAGGTCTACGGCAGTTATCAGCGTTTCGATCTGTTGCGCCTTGAGTCGAGAAGGTCACAATGCGCTCACGGAGATTTATGATGGCACCGTATTCCCGAAGAACGTCCATGCCGATAATCAGCTGACGCGAACACTCGCGAAGAACGAGGCAGCTGAGCACAAACGTTGACGCACGAATTTTCACTCCTGCGGTACAGCGACCCAGTGGTGTTACAACGTGTCCTCCAGCCGTTCGAATTCGCGTTCCATTCCACGGCGTGATCACTTTCCTGAGGTCTTTAGCTAGCCTCCCGCTGATAATTGAATAGCCTGCACCAGTGTCTACCAATGCACTGACCTGAAGACCGTCAATCAGCACAGGTATGTCGAGTTACACGCGGTCACTGGGTTCAGATGTGGATGTCGGCGTTTCTTCGGTAGTGCGATTATTCTCTGACGAAATGCCTTCGGCGTTGCGTGCAAGCGTCGATTGGAGGTCTTCCGCACTTTGAGTCCAAGCGACCTTGCCCCCGGCGGCTGCTGCCTTCAGTTTTCCCGACTAGGGCACGGGGAGCGTTCCTGTGCCGTCACCCCGAAACGTGGCTCAATGGCTGCGGGTCTCCTCGGAGATGGTGACCGCGATTGCCGTCGTGTAAAGGGTGCACGCTGTTGCGCGAGATACTCTTCGATATCCTTTGGCCTTTGACCAATTCGGGGACGAGGGGAATTGACGGAAAATCCGGGCAGTCCAAGTTGCCGGTATGGGCATTCGCGGTAAATGTGACCAGCCTCACCGCAATGATAGCAGAGGGGTTGTATGTCCGGCGTACGCCAGAGATGATACTTGCGCGTTGGTGCACGGTGACTATCGATATCCAAATCAGCGTGCGCTGACTGAATCGCGACTGACGACATCATTGTCTGGATCGGGACGTATGGCATTGTCGGGATTAGGACGTGCGGCACTGTCTGGATCGGGACGTGTGGCAGTGTCTTGGTCGGCACTCCTTGACCAGAAAGAGGAGTGGCAGATCACATGGCTTTCGCGTCCGTACGATGGCGACTTTCTGTAGACACAGGAGCCGTTCCCGGATCAACCGACATCGGCGGAAAACGATGAGCGTGCAGCACCTGCTGGACCTCGTCACGGATGACACTGGTGATAGAACCGACATCGATTTGCCTTGTCCTGTACATCTCTTTCATTTCTTCCCGGACAACGGAGCGGGTGACCTTGCGAATCCATTCGGAGCTCTTGCTCCCAGAGGCGGCGAAAATTTCGGGAGTTGAGGCAGCAATCACTTTATGGTCAAACAGGGCAGACCGTTGGTGCAGTACTCGCTCCATTGTTACAGCTTCAGTAAGGAACTCAGCAACACTCTTGGGAGGACTACGCACCAAACCAGGAAAAAGTTGTGACTTCACACCACGCATGGGGTGGCGCAACTTTTCTTTCTTCTGCCATAGCAGGATCCGCTCGCTTGAAAAGCCGTGTCATGTCCTTGACGAACATCGAGACGGTCTTGTTGGGCTTCTGGGTGCGTGATTGTAGTGCACGCTCCGCCCGTTCGCGGTGGTCGGAACTCCTGTAGGTCTCCAGAAGGCGACGCTGGAACTCGCGCCAAGATGTCAGAACATCATCCCTGTTCAAAAACCATGTCTTGGCACCCTCTTTTAGGCAAGTTTACACGTTCCGGAGCTTCACGGCATTATCCCAGTAAATGATCACTGCGACACGTTCGAACTCCCTCAGCCAGTTGTCAACAACTTCATGCTCTTCTCTTTGAAAGAGGCTAGGCATGAGCGGGTTCTGGACGGTGCAATAGATCGGCGTGGAAGGTGTCGGAGCATGCACGGGATCTTGTGTTGAAGTCATAGTCGCTGCGTCAGTGGTTGGCGTCTCGGGCGGTAGGCCTCTTCAGCGGCGGCTTACTTTGTGAACAGGAGTGTCCACGGGTGAAGGGCTTGCGTGGCGGCTGCTGGGCGGGATTTTGGGCATCGGTGGATCGTGAGATGTTGTACCCAGCACCTCCATCAGTCTTGTCACGTTTCTCACGACAAACTTGATACAATGGGCTCGTTGACTCGACAAGCCAAGCAGCAGCTCAAATAGATCGTCTTTGTCTTCTTGCACTCTTCGATCTCACCCAAGCGAATCATGTGGCCACATTATATGTTGCGAAACCGGTATGGTATGACATGGCTGCATGGCGAACACAAGCGACAGACCCTAACATCAAAATCATGACATGGGTGTCATGTAACAACATGACTACAGGCCATACTCATGATGCGCTGGCGGCCATTTCGCTAGCTTTGCATATACCATATTTGGTATTATGGGACGCGAATGGATGACGAAGGTTTGTGTCTGGTGCAAACATGATAATCATGAGATGCCTGTCAAGTAACAACACGACTACATGCCATGCTCATGATCCGTTCGCGGTGGTATCGCTAGCTCACAATTCATTAATACACAATCAACACAATTCATTATTACGAGACGTGAATGAGTGACGAAGGTATGTGACTGGTGCAAACACAATAATCATGAGATGCGTGTCATATAAAACCATGACTACATGCTACTTTCATGATGCGCTCGCAGCCGTTTCGCGAGCTTCACATGTAGCGAATTTGGAATTATCGTCACGGGAACAGACGACATAGGTAAATGACACGTCCGATTATGATTATGAAATGTGTGTCATGTAACAACATGAATACGTTCCACACTCATGATGCGCTCGCGACAGTTCTTGACCTTCACATATGCCAAAGTTTGGTATTACGTAACGTGAATGGATAACGAAGGTATGTGACTGGTGCAACCATGATAATGATAGGATGCGCGTCATGTAAGAACATTATTATACGCCCCACTCAAGGCGCTCATTCACTTCGACGTAAGCCTGTGCGCGTGCGCACTGGCGTTCGTTTTAGCGCGTCACGCCGGAGATGTCATGTTCGGTGCCGATATCTCCCTAGTTGAGATCAGTGGATCTGCCCACTGACTTTCTTTGTCCATCTGCATGCCATATGCTCTTAGGCGCGCGTCGCGCTGCGTTGCTTTGACGCATGCGCGTTTGAGCGCATACGGCACCCCTCCGTCACGAAGAGCGGCCGACGCGGTGCTAAGTAGCGTCGTCGGCGCGAATTACAGGCTCTCGCATTTCGCGCCGGTTGTCACCTGGCCACGCAGACGGACGCTGGTTGCGTCTGGCGTCACACTATCATATGCTCGCGTTTTGCTAGCGTGGCGTCGCTGCGCCCAGACTGCGCGTGTGTCAACGTAGCTTCGGAGTATGTTGGCCCTTCATGACGCGCTTGCCGCCGTTGCGCTAGCTACACATGTAGCAAATTGGGTATCATGGGAAGTGAATAGACGACGAAGGTATATGACACGTCCAAATCTGATAAACATAATACGCGTTTAATGTAAAACATGACTGCAAGGTACGCTCATAGCATTCTCGCGGCCGTTTCACTGGTTGGACATATACCGAATTTGGTATTACGTGACGTGAATGGACGAGGTATGTAAATGGCATGTCCAAGTATGATAATCATGATATGAATTTCATGTAAAACACGACTACACGCTGAGCTCATAGCATGCTCGTGGCCGTTTCGCTAGCTCCATATATAACAAAGTTAGTATGAGGTGACGTTAATAGATGACGAATGTGAATGAGACGTCCAAAAATAATAGTCATGACATAGAAGTCATGTATGGCATAATTTAACTCCGCCTCTTAAGGTTGTGCGGAATTTAAAGTGACATTTATCTTCCTCATTCGTGCTTCGCATATAATCGATTCCCACTGTACGTGGCATCTCCCACTTTTTTCTTGCTGGCGTTCTCGTTTGTCAGACCACATTACGTTCCCCGCCGCGGTTGTCTAGTGGTTATGGCGCTCGACTACTAACCAGAAGGTTGCGAGATCAAATCGCGGTGGTGGCGGCTGCATTTAAGATGGAGGCGGTCATGTTTCGTGCCCATGTGCTTAGACTTAGGGGCACGCTTAAAAACCCCATCTGAATTTGCAGAGCCCTACGTTACGGCGTCCTTCATATTCAAATCGTGGTATAAAGATGTGAAACCTTTTATAATAATATTGTAGAACGCATTGCAATTCAATCTTGCGAGATTACCATGAAAAAAAAGTATTATCGGAGACTGTCCGTTTTTTTTTTTGCAAAAACGTCTTGGTTTATCTTTTTACCAAACAACAAATCTCTTTCTCTCACGAAAGAAAACTATCAACACGCGCAGTACGCCGCCAACACAAAACATAGAAAGTAGCGTGCATGTCAATACGAATGCGTTGTAGGCGCGATGCAAAACATATGTAGAAAGAAAGCACTTTCTAAGAAGTTTCAATCAACTTTGCTCAAAATAAAATAAAAGCCTTCTGTGGGACATGAAGCGAAAACGTCGTAGACCATTTCACATGCTAGAGAAATGAAAAAAAAAACGAAATTTTGAAACCAAACACGCGTCGTAGTTCCGTCGCTTCAAGGGCTGTTGGATATGCTCTCGAAAGCTGCACAGACATTAAGTGCCTGTTTGGTTTCCTCACAGAACAACTTTCTGGGAGGGGGGGGGGAACAACTCTATGTTGCAGTTCTGTTAGCGGAATGGCTCAGTGCTCTCCCATAGTTGAGTACGAAGTACTCAAAATTGTTGCAAAAATTTTCTAAACACACCATTCATAACATATGCCAAAAGAAAAATCAGCTTAGAGATGGGCAAAACGACTCCATTCATGAGTGGCTTGGCACGGCTCAGCTACCCACATGGTCCCCTCGCCTCGTTTGGTGTCGGCAGATGTCGAGGCTCGAACCTGGCCGTTACCAGCCAGATCGGGCCGGGTAAAGTAGTTTTCATAGGTTCCATGCTCATGGGTTCCATGCAGTTCCATGTTTGTGGCTGCATAGAGAAACATACTTACATGAAGAGCGGACACTCCCGTAGGGCCATGCGGCCGAGCTACTGCGCTGCTTTCAGCACTACGAGTGGCTGGTCAGACCCTATTGTTTTCAGCATAAATAAAATAACAAACCTTTTCCTTCCCGATCCTGGAATAGGAACCCGAACCCTTACGCTCCAAAAGCGAGGACTTTACCACTATGCTACACAATCATGCTTCTGCAAAGGGAGTGCACGTGTAGTACATCTAAATCACATGACTGTGTACTCTGTGCAAAAAAATGCAGAAATATAACACTTTCTAACAGGATGGAAAGGTGGGCTTGTTGGTAATTCATAATTCAAACCACGCGTGAAATTTCTGCAAAGAAATAAGGATCAATGTTTCAGCCGTCTGTCATTGCCACTACTCCACTGTTAATTCACTTTAGAGATAATTCTTAGGCAAGTGCTTTGAATGAACGCCAGTACACTTCTCACGCTATCGTCTTGTTCTTGTTGACATGCGCACGCTTGTGTACTTATATGTCCTTCCACGTGAGAATAAATCAGTTCTTTATGAGCGCTCGTGCTGTGTGCCTCCTCTTTACTTCGTGTGCGTGCGTGTGTTCCTCCCGCGCTCCCAGTTCACCGAACAACACTTTCTATCAGATTTTACTGATATTTGTGGTAAAGCTTTAAATGACTTCAGCGGGACTCATTGTAGAGGAAATATGAAAAATCGCACAAATCAATAAAATTTCTCTTTTAAAAAGTTTGATGCCAAACTTGTGATTCAATTGTTTTAAGGAATCGGCTATTACACGCCTTGACAAAGGAGTACACGCAAGCATGGGTACGCGATCTAGTGGTTTCTCAAACCATTTCTTGCCCCGCCACGAATAGGCTTGAGTAGGCACTCTTTGTATAGTGTAATTCATTATAGGGGCTAGGCCCAGTATTGAGGTGCGACTCGCACCTTGCTGAGTTCTTGAGATCGTTCTAGAACAGTTGTGTTACGGCGGGACTGTACAGGCGCGCCGTGGTTGCGGATACCTACTGTATGTTCCACATATTACCTCCTGTAGGTTCCACGTGAAAAGATACCCCCTGTAGGTATACCTCCTGTATGTTCCACGTAACTAAAAAGAGTGCCTCTTTTATGAGCAAGCTATTTGGGAAAGCTTTATCAGAGACACGTACTGAACTTTTTTTTCTAGCATATGGGGCGGCCTGATGGACTAAGTGCTTATACAGTTATTCTCAATATACTTCTCTTCATTGCTTGCATTTGCTACTATTTTAAATCAGGAATGCCATTTTGTAATCGCAGTGATAAATGTAACCATAAACACATATAACAAATATATGCCTATTACTAGTCATCGGAAGAGTGATCACATAGCTCGGAGGCAGGGCAATGTTGTTGAAAGTTCCCAAAGTACACCAGACGAAAGGTCTGAGTGTACAGTCTAGGGAAGAATCGCTATGTAGACACGTTCTTTTTCCGTGGCTTTGTCATGGCTCTCAGTGGGCATTTGTCGTGATCTCTACATGCGCAGTCCACATTGTTAACGTCTGAGCTCTCGTCGTGTCCCTGTGTACGATGCGAGAGCTACATGATATTTTCTCAGCAGCGTAGCATTGGTCCATTGGACAAGAAATGGGGTCTAAGTATCGTTGCTTGACGACATATCTGGCTGTAAAAAACACAGTTACGAATTCCCTACCGGGTGATGTCTTCTAATGAAAACTTGCAAAAAGGAAGCACTGCAGGTAGCATCGGATGAGCGGAACTTTGTTATGGAGAGCTGCGCTGTCTTCACTCTAAATATTTCGCTCTTGAGGGGAAAAAAAATTCGCAGCCCTTTTCTTTGGTTTCGTTGTGTATTACACTGCACTAAACTTTCTTTACTACGATTCTTACAGGCTCTTCGACATTTATGTATTCAATAAGCATGTCTGAAATGTGAGCGCTAAGCGGTTACCCTATCAGGATTTCGAAATATCACCTACACTCTTCCCAGTCTCACTTGCGCAATCGAAAACTCACAAAATGCACCGAAATCACAAATTAATCGCGCATGATAATCCTGAGAGATGCGAGGACGAACTAGGATGGCTGGTGGCGAATGCATAGCAAAGCATGGTAGAATAGAATTTACAACTGGTATTTCTCCTATATCGACGTTCTAGAGTACGTGCCCTAATCATGTAACGTGAATCGCTGTTCTGGCGTCACGAAGGACACCAAAAAAAACGACTTTAAAAGAAAATACCACACTCTACTGTGTATTATCCGAAGCTGTCTTACGGCCAGTGTATAGACAAGGCACGCCAACACGGAAACAAGAGAGCAGTCGAGACATTGCGAATTCCGCTGTAAGAAAGCCTAAAGCTTCAGAAAATAAGGAGACGTGATGTATTTTATGCCCTGATTTCCCGCTCGGGCAAAATTGGACAACGGGCGGTGCGCCGCGGATTATTGTGCGGCGGAAGCGGCGGCGTGGTTTCTCTAGGAACTTTGGTGGTGGCGCGAACACCAGGAGCAAACACTAGTGGCGGCGCCGGCACACAGCTCTGATAGATAGATAGCCAGATAGATAGATAGATAGATAGATAGATAGATAGATAGATAGATAGATAGATTGATAGATAGTTAGATAGGTTGATAGATAGGTTGATAGATATATAGATAGATAGGTTGATAGATAGGTTGATAGACAGGTTGATAGATATGTCAATAGATAGATATATAGATAGATAGATAAATAGATAGATAGATAGATAGATAGATAGATAGATAGATAGATAGATAGATAGATAGATAGATAGATAGATAGATAGATAGACTGCGTACCAAGTCGCAGCCTGCGCAGCAGCTGCCGGAAGGGTAGCTGTACAGTGCACTCTAAAATATCCTAACTCATTTGCAGTTTGTACGTATTTCTATGAGACAGCGCCGTCTATTATACTGTTCTGAAAATACTGCCTTATTTTTCTTCCCGTCTCCTCTTCTCTCAGCTGCGCGTGACGTATGGTAATCTTAGACTAACAGGAGCGTTGCCCCTTAAATGTGCTTCATATTTGAACCCGCACCGCGCTGTAATGGCCGAGCGGGAGCTATCAGCTCGCACGCTCAACAAAACTCGGCCATAACAACAGTCCGGCGCGCGGCTATAAGCAAGGTGTTATAAGAGCACTGTTTCCAAGACGCGAGTCGAAGACGCGACAGTGTTGTAAACACTTGTATTTTGGAACATATTTTTTGCCACGCAGCAACGTGATTGCGGGCTCAAATCGAAGCTTATATTAGTAATCGTACTACTCATATCTCCGAGAAATTCGCAAGCTTCCGTCTAGTTTTTTCAGATTGACTTTTTTGTCCCAAAAAATAAGGTAAGATTTTGGTACCTTCCATATGGTCCCATTGTGTAAACAGAATCAGAAGCCCCGATGTTTTTTTTAATTTACACTTCTACGACTTTTTTCGAAAAATGACGTCATCCCATTGAAAACATGAGAGTTGGCAACCGTATCTGCGTGGAGCGCTGATCAGTCAGTGTCCCTGAAAGCTGAATATGTGTAGTGGGGTGAAAGCAAAGCAAGTGGTTCATGCGGGAAAGTTTTACAAGCTTTCGCTGAGAAGTAATAAATGATAAATATAAACAATCCTCTAATGGTTTCTATCGGCTTTCTGTCGTCCCAGAAGATGAATACTTCAAGAGACGGATCGGTTTGTTTTGCCATGTCCAATGATTGTCGCGGGATTCAATGTAGTCCTATATGCTAACACCGAGTTTCTGTGCCATGCCCTTTCACAGACGCCGACCGGTGGGCAGTGGTACTTGCAGGTGCTGTACTTTTCCGTTGACGTGCTCATGCTGATGTAAGCTAAGCAAGCATGCCTACTGTGCGACACAATTACAGATTCGCGTCGCGGTGCCACACTGGTAAAAGCTATGTGAAAGGCGT
This sequence comes from Rhipicephalus microplus, assembly GCF_043290135.1. Classification (NCBI taxonomy): domain Eukaryota; kingdom Metazoa; phylum Arthropoda; class Arachnida; order Ixodida; family Ixodidae; genus Rhipicephalus; species Rhipicephalus microplus. The sequence continues at coordinate 336,574,064 of NC_134710.1, forward strand.
GCTGAAGCGTTCTTTTCAATGTCGTTCAAGACAAATAAACACAATGGAAGAGAAACGGCATTTTGGGCCGCATTTTGGTATCACAGACTACACTCATCGTTGATGGCGAAAACGTGTGTATTCCTCGCGGAAGATTGACGCTGCCAGAAGGCGTTGTTACGACGATATTTCCAAATCTCCCCCCGTGTACCTCAGGAAAACAACTCTTAAGTGCAGGGGCAAAACAAACCGAGAAAGTGACCATACGATCAGCAGCAACAGAAGTCAAGCCGTGAGAGTGCCACCTGCTGAAAATGACCTAAACGGCCAGTTACCATCGCATGAAGGAGCTATACATGTGCTAATGAAGAAGCGCAAAAAGGAGCCAAACTCGGGTGGAGTACGGGACGATTCAAACTTTTTCTTGAATAAGTAGGGTCGTCATTGCACTTGGACGTTATGCGAATAAGCAATTGTGGTGCTGAGAGAGAGGTGACTTTTTTCTGCTACAGGCCTCATGATGTCCCCTCCAAAGTGTATATGAAGTTATGAGCTTGTTGAACAACATGCAGTCACAGGAAGAGGCAGACAGCCTCCTCGAAAAACTGGAGATGCCATCGAACTTTGTGTTGGGGCCGAAACGTCTATATATGTTGTTTTTATATAAATTTGCTGAGTGAAAAGGAACATTACGTATGGCCACACCATTTTACAACACATAAATTTGTAATATTTCTGAATTCCTAATAGCTCTTTGAGTGAATTCTTGTAGTGGTTGATGGATGCCTTGTGTGCAATTACTATGCTAATTTTCTCCGTAATAAGTCGCACAAAGTAAAAGTCAAACTTGAAAATAAAATTATGTTACATTTATATAAGGCAATGCGTTCGCCCACAAGGAAACTGTGCTCAAATGGAACTATTATGACTTAAACAGCTAGGGCTGTGCTTGTTTCAAACTTCAATATATTAATTTCCGACAAGTTCTAGTGGCTAAGGTACTCGGCTGCTGACCCGCAGGGCGCGGGTTCGAATCCCGGCTGCGGCGGCTGCATTTCCGATGGAGGCGGAAATGTTGTAGGCCCGTGTGCTCAGATTTGGGTGCACGTTAAAGAACCCCAGGTGGTCGAAATTTCCGGAGCCCTCCACTACGGCGTCTCTCATAATCATATAGTGGTTTTGGGACGTTAAACCCCACATATCTATCTATCTAATTTCCGACAAGTCAAATGGATGTTGTGGAGGCCTTTTATTGTTTTCCTGAAACCATGCCGGCCTAAGTGTATGTAGAGCATTTGTTTAAAGCGAAAAACGCACTGTTCTCCGAAACTTCACTGGCAAGATCTGTCCATTTGGGCCAACGGCCACTCCCAAACTCTGGCAGGCGTCGAGTGTGGGTTAAAGGTACAGTGAACACTTCTAGTACGCTCTATTCAGGGCACATACAACCTTCAAAACGCCTGATAGAGCTATACACAAACACTAGCAAAAATCGCGCTTCTCCGAATCATAACCTGATAACTTTGGCGACGAGCCATTCCTGAATCGCGGCTCTCGGGTTGACAGCCGAAGTCTCTCAATCCTGTGCTACAATCATAGCACCAACGTGTTTCTATTGTATTACTTAGCAAGCAATGCGAATATGTGCGGAAACAGTTCCGACCGTATGGATAACAAGAGCGGCTTCAGTATAACTCAATCCGCTAAAATAACCAGCAACGCCCACTTGGCATAGGTGCGGAACTTGCAAAACCACATTGATTTTCAAGAGGAAGTGTTTGTGGTGCCAGGTGCCATCGCTCGAAGGCAACATGAGGTGCCTCAGGCGTAGCATGCGCTTGAGTCCACTACCCCTATTCTAGTACACTGTACACCCATATGGCACACCTATGTCCCCGCAGGTCACGTTCCGTCGCCTCGGTTATCGCATGATACACTGCTTGATTTTCATTTCACATCCTGATACTGGCAACTTGCTATCTATCAAACTGATAGAGAACAACAAATAAGTGAGGTGTTGAATACGCACACGTAGGTGCTAACACTTACAGATGAGTAGCCGTCAGCTTGGTTTTCTGACGATACACTGCATAGTTTCAATACTTTCATCCTTTGGGATGACTGACCAAGCTTGCTTTAAAACACACTCGACATTTCCTACCTACTGGGCCAGCTGTGCTTTTTGGAGCCGATTTTCTCTCTTCTTTTTTTTTTTGAATTCGAAACAACGCTTCTATGTGAGTAGAGCTCAAGCAAGCGTCGGACCGTCGTAATGAATAATGTAAAGAATGAGAAAAAACTTGTATACGATACCTGATCGGGTAACGCCGCGCGGTTTTCCTCACAGGAAAACGACGTATCGTAGAACGCACAACTGTTCTCGAAGTTTGTGCGTGGCGGCTTACGAATCACTGGCTTTGAGGAAATCAAGCAGATGTGCTATGTCCTGATGCCTTTTCGATAGCACGAATATTTAAACAAGCACTCCTCTGTTCCCTGCTGCTCTTCCACTCCTCGATAGCTGCCGCGTCCACCACAACCTACAGTATCTACTGCTGCAAGCTAGTGAGCCGCACCGATGGCCGCACCGAGCACTACCAAGCAGATGGGAGAGTTCAAGGCACGTCACAGGAGAGAGCGATGGGGCGGTGGCAAACGCGGTCACCGGCAGGGAGTCCACCCCCTCTGCTCCCAAACAAGTTTCTCGGCGCCCTTCTCCGCCCCACGCGAGCGAGACATCCGAGGAGCAGTCTTCGGGGCAAGGACCCTATTCCGCGTTCCTCTCTCAGGCTCCCCACCCTTGCGCCGCCGAGAACCAAGAATAGTTTAGGTGGTAGTAGTTAGAAGATGAGAAATGGCACTTAATTTCTGCAACCCGGTCGGGAGCACGGCGCAGTGCCTGCGGGGAAGGGAAAAGGGAGAAAAGTGGAAGGAAGAGGAAAGATTAATTGAGCAGTGGAACGGTCGTCATCAACAGAAGCAGCAGTCCAGAAGCAAGGGTAGGGGTGCCAAGGGGCCCATCCTCAGTGGTAGGCCACGATTCCCGTCTCGTCCAGGAACTCCACCAGGCTCCGGAGCGCGGGTAGATGAGACGAGATGGGAACAGTAGGTGCTCTAGGGTGGTGGAGGAAGGCCATGTCTTTGGTAGGCTGCGGTGACCCTCGAGCGTTCCTGGGCCAAGGCAGGGCAGTCACAGAGGAGGTGCTCGAGGGTGTCGGGGTCGCCGCAGCAGCTGCAGGCTGGGGAGGCGCAGCATCCCTTTATGTAGCAGTGGGCCGCGGTCCACACGCATCGGGTCCACAGCCGCAGCAGGTCGGCTCGTTCTCTTCTGGTGAGGCCTGCTTCAGGAAGACGCCTGGGTCCCCGCCCATTGGCCACCCTCTGGTCCGGGTGGACTGAGGCGAGGAGCTTCTTGATACAGGCCTGCGAGTAATCTCTCACCGCCACGGCTTTGGTGATGGGGGTTCCCAGCTGATGTGCTGCCTTGGCCAGCGTGTCTGCCTCCTCGTTGCCAGCTATGCCCACGTGAGAGGGCAGCCAGTAGAAGGAGATGGACGTCTCGTCTGCTGCTAGGGCCCAGTACTTGGTTGCCAGGAGACTCCCCGTGAGCCCGGCGATGGTTGGCCAGTGCCTGCAGGGCTGCCTTGCTGTCACACAGGACTGCGACCGGTTGAGCCGGAACGTCCTCGGCCAACAGGTCCGCCCCAGGTGTAGCCCTGCCAGCTCCGCAGCCATCGAGCTCGCCGAGATGGGTAGTCGGCACTGCCTGCTGCTGGCCCGGGATGGGATGACGCAGGTGGCCGCCGCTGAACCGTCTGGCATGACGGATCCGTCAGTGAAGACCTGGAGCCGCCCTGCCAGTTGCTGCTGGAGCTTGGAGACGGCGGCCTATTGCAGTGCTGCAGCAGGTGTTCGGCGCTTGGTTACCCCGTCCAGGTACAGGTGGACCTCAGGCAGCTGGTGGTGGATGGTGCAGGGGCCACCGGGACTGGCGGGTCCGGGACCATCTGGTGGTAGAGTGCACAGAGACCACCCATCCGTGACCTCAGCTGGCTGCGAAGGTGCTCCAGGAGGGTTCTGCCGTCGGCAGCACGGTGTAGGCAGTCTACGTGCCCCAGAGCATGTGCAGAGACAGGGGCCACTCTCCAGCCTCGGCCAGGGTCGCTGCCACGGGGGAGTACCTGGGGAGCCCCAAGATGACCCTCACTGCTCTCATGTGATGTCCCTCCAGGTCCAGTCTCCTGGCAGGCGTCAGGGCCACCAGTGGAAAGGCGTACAGCAGGACTGAGGACGCTGAAATCTGGTTGAGTCGAAGCGCCAGCTTGGTTGAGCAGCCGTATCCACGCTGCTGCAGCTTGCTGATGGCTCCCTGGACTGTCCGTACCTTTGTGCAGGCGACCTTGGCAGCTGGGACCCAGGTGAGACGGTGGTCGATGGTGAGCTCAGGTACTTCACTGTCAGCTTCCAAGGCAGGTTGCGGTTGCCGACCCTCAGCTGCTTCACGTAGCGTCGTGCTGTGGCCAGCGGGTGGATCAGCAGGGCCTGGGTCTTGGTTGCGGAGACCTTGAGTCCGATGCCACTCAGGTAGGTTGACACCACATCCAGGGCCGCCTGCAGTGACGTCCTGATGGCTGGAATGGACCGCCTCGGTGCTCGTGCCCAGAGTGCCACGTCGTCGGTGTAGACAGAGCAGGGGGCCGCGAACCTGGTGCCTGTCGGAAGAGAAGCGGGGAGTCCTGTCATCGCCAGGTTGAACAGGAAGGGGCTCAGCACGGAGCCCTGTGGTACACCTGTGGTGATGTCCCTGGATTTGCTGGTCTCCTTTCCAACTCGAACCTCGAAGGTCCTGCCAGTCACGAAGCTGTGGAGGCACCCGTGAACGCCAAGTCAGTCCAGGGACGTCACGACGACCTAGTGTGGGAGACTGTCAAAGGCACTCTCCACGTCCAGCAGGAGCAGCATTGCCACGTCACCAAAGCTTTGGCATCCTCAAGGGTGATGACGACGTCGGAAATGGAGTCGGCTGTGCACCGGTGGCGCCTGAAGCCAGTAAGTTGTACCGGGAAGAACTCTAGTTGGCCAGCAATCCACTCGAGTCGCTCCAAGGCCACCTTCTCCAGCACCTCGCAAGGTGCCGAGGTGAGAGAGACTGGCCTGTACGAGGAGAGGGCCATGGCTTTCTTCCGGGGCTTCAGGATCGGGGCGACGACCACAGTGCGCCATGACTCCGGGAGGACCCCACTGCTCGAGACGTCGTTATAGTACTCGAGCAGGTGTTGGCGGCCAGCTCCGTACAGGTTACGGAGCATCTGGAAGGTGACACCATTAGCTCCCGCGGCACTTCGTCTTTTCGATCCTGCAAGGGCAGCCTCCAACTCGTGTTTCCTGATGGGTTCGCAGCACAGCTCTTGTACTTCTGCGGCTGTCCACCCAGGATGGTGGCAAGTGTCAGGATACTGAAGCGCAGCAAGGGGAGGTGCAGCAGGCAGCTGGGCAATGTCCCTCGCAGAAAACTGATCGGCCAGCTGTTCTGCCATGTCCGCTGCCTGGATGGAAAGGTGGACGGCCAAGGACATCACTTGGTTGAACGGCAGTGGCACCATCAGCAGGCACTTCAGCAGGCGCCAGGCCTTGGTGCCATCCCGTGATCGGTCGATGGAGGCGCAGACGCCCACCCAGCCCTGCTTCCTGCGCGCTCAGGCGTGGCGTCTGCAGGCAGCGTCGACCTTCCGGAACACTTTCCAGAGCTCTGGTTGTCCCTTCTTCAGAGCCTGGCGTTCTGCCCACCTCCGCACTGCTCTCAAGGCTAGGTGCCGGATGTCTGGAACAGGCTGCCCTTGCTGTGCCTTAACAGTGGCGGTTGCAGCCCGGGCACTGTCACCCACCAGCTGCATGAGGTCCTTGTCACCGGTGTCCTGCCTGAGCAGCTGCCGGTATACCCGCCAGTATACCACACGGTACTCTCAATCCCTGGGGGCCTTACCTCGGTAAGGGGTGAGTAGGATGGGCAGGTGGTCTGAACCCCAGGTGTCCGGGAACGGTGTCCAGGCGTACCGGCAACCCTCCGTAGCCACGCTGAGGTCTATGGCTGTGGTGGTGCTGTTGGCTCCGCGACGCAGGTAGGTGACGGCCCCTGTGTTCAGGATCACCAGGCCCAGCTGCAAGAGGACGTCTCGCACCTCTCGCCCTCGTACGTCGGTCCTGTGGCCGCCCCAAGCTGGATGGTGGGCATTGACGTCTCCGCACAGCAGGAAGTCCTTCCCCAGTTGGTGCGCAAGCTGCTGAAGACACCCGGGGTCCCATGGTTCCTTGGGTCTGATGTAGACGCTGGCCACCGCAGTGTCAACACCGTCGAGGCGGACCCGGACGGCGCAGCACTCGAAGGGCCCTCCGGCCAGGTCGGCCACAAATACCTCCGCCTGCAGCAGGTCCCGATTGACGTAGATGGCACAGCGGGAAGGTCCTTGTGGGTGGTTGTCGTCCAGGCAAGGGGCAGCACTGCAGTCGGTCAGGGTGCAGCTGGTCCCGCTGCTGTAGCCGACGTAGCCTGAAAGTCGCAGCTGCTCTGCCTGGCTGTAGACCTCCTGGAGTGCAAGGACGTCGTGGTTGTTGTGGAGCAGGTGTTGTGCAAGGTCGTCTCTCCGTGGTCCCAACCAGTGGACGTTCCACTGGAGAACGCTCGGGCATCGGGGCTGACGCTGCCTGGTGGGAGGACTAGCCATGCTGGTTGTTCTGTTTTCAAGCCCCTGCCCTCAGGCAGATGGCACGAAGCGGGTGCTCTTGTGGAAGCAAGGTAGCGACTGCCTGCAAGGAGAGCAGAAGGGGGACCAGAAGTTGTTCCACTATAAGCGTCGGGGCAGAGGTCTCAGCAGACTGGGCACAGGGAGTGGCGGCTGCAGGCTTGCAGACACGAGCAGGAGGTCGGACAACAGGAGCGGCCGGGGCTGCAGGCTCAGCCGGAGTGTTGGTTGCAGCTACACGGGTTGGCTGGTGAACTGTCTGGAATCCCTCATGGTCAACTGTCTCACTGGTAGGGGGAGCTGCGTGTCTGAGGGCAGTATGGGGCGTGGGGGGTGGCCCCGTGGTTGTAGTCTGCTCTCACTGACTCCCAAAAGAGGGTGGGGAAACAGCTGCACCCTGCAAGACTGGTACAGTCCTCCTCCTGCGCCGATTCCTGTTCCTCTTCCTCCGAGGTTTCCCAGTGGTGTCGGCACTTGTGGCATCCTTCAGGAAAGCCGCGGCAGGGTGAGCAGACAAGGTCTCGTGGCCAAGCGCTTCGTCCATTCCTTCGGCTTTTCCTTCGGGAGCATCAAAGGCAGGTACACCTGGAGGGCCCGTGGTCACAGTAGGGGGTTTTACTTGGATCACCAAGGCCATCCCAGTCGTAGTGCTGCTTGCAGAACTGTCGGTAGAGTCCTCAGTGTATTGGGAATCACAGGACAGCCGGGAATTCGAGCTGTCAGCACTGCTGTCACTCTGTCCTTAAGGGTTGGCTTGGGCCAGCTTGCGCCATGTGTCTGCTTCGTCATCGCTGCTGTCCTGAGGGCGGGGACGCTTCCGTGACGCGGACATGTCCATCTCCTTTTCAGCAAAAGCAGGGGCACTGGTACACATGGGGTCTCCGCGCGGGGCCTGCGAAAGTGTCGAACAGCATCTGTGGCAGCAGTCTTCCACGCCTTGACCATGTTGTCTCTGGACTCCTGTAGAGTCCAAGATTGCAGGCTTTCCAGCTGGACGAATGGAATGCCACCAAAACTTGCGCCACGTTTGTTCTTGGGGTTTCGCAGAGGTCGGGCCGGCAGTGCTCCTGGCGGCGGCATCACAGCTTGCGCTAGTGCCTTCGCGTCCTTGGAAGGTCTGTACCTGTCCTGGTCGTCCATGGTCGTGCAAGGGAGCTGACTGAGGTCGGTCGGTGTTGCACGTACACACCCGCACACACACTCACTCGCGTGCACACACACACTTTCACGTACAGCACTAGTTGGCAGAGTTCTGGAAGGAAACACTTTTCGGCAGAGCCGATGGTTATCGTGAGGGGAAAGCACTGGTTAGTCACTGTACTCGCTACACGTGGTGTAGTGCGCTACAGAGAAAAAACACTAAAATATCGAGCACGCTATTATGCACGCTGCACAGAGGCAGAAGACACGCACTTCAGCTGAAGGCAAGAACGCAAACAAGCACACACACAAGGGCTAAAAACGAGTCAAGTAAACGCCGGCACAAGGCACACTTGCTAGGACTAGTGAAACACCAACGGTACTCGCACTAAAAGTAGCCGAGAGGCACAAGAACACACTCGCTATAAGTAAAAAGCGCCCTGTAGTGAGCACTATAGGACACTACAGGTAAGCGCGAACAACAAACTCGCTGGTTTTATCAACAAGTTAGCAGCTACCGAACATAAAAAAAACGAAGACGGCTAGGCTGAAAGGGCAGATCGCACGGGTTCCTGAAAAAAAAACGCACGCGCCCCCCCCCCCCCCCACGCCCAGAAAAAAACAGATAACGCTAGGCACAAAGCACACTCACGATACGATACGTGATCAAACACCCGCGTTACTTGTGCTATCAGTAGCTCGAAAACTCGCGCTGAAAGTAAACAAACCTTAGCAGTGCACACGCTACGTCACTATAAACACAAGAACAGGGCACGCGGGTTAAATGTCTCTAGCGGCTAGTGACTGTCAAAGAGCCTGAAAAGAAAAGTCAGGCTCGTTCCTAAAAACGCTGGCGTTCCTAAAAAACAAACACTCGCGTTTCTGCAAAAAAACGAAGCTTGAAAAAAAGTAAGACCGCACGTGTTCGAGACCGCTGTCGTCACACGCGGTGCGATGAGCCGCGCTAGTCGCTACACTCACTAGACGAGCATAAGAAAGCGCAACAGTATTAAAGAATTACTCACCAACCAGTCGATGCAGGCTAGAAGGCAGTGGCCGAAGTTCTATGTCGGCAATCTAGGGAACAGGCACAGGGCACATGCGTTGAACCACGGGCACGGCGGTGCTTGCGGCGCGCGCAAGTACGGACAGCGTACTCGCGTGAGGCACCGGTGAAGCGACCGCACTCCTCGGTGGACTACGCACGCCCGGCGCGAAGCGCAAGTCACGAAGCAACAGCTGAGGAGCGCGCGTAAAGACAACCTTCCCCTTCGACTGCCGAAACGGCTCTCCAAGAATAGTTTAGGTGAGAGAACGGCGCATAGGGGAGGCTTCGTGGAGAGAGGCGCATGCTGTTCTGGTTAGGAAACCTCTCCAGAGAGGGCGCGCTAAACTAGCCACCCACCCTCTACAAGGGCTGAGGAGAGGGTTCCAAGTAGTGCATCAACAGACCCAGATGGCATTCCAATTATGCTGATAAAGACACTGGGTCCGAAGTCTAAATAGACTTTGAGAGAGGCAGTGAGCAGAGCAATAATCGATGGTGAAGTCCCTGATGGATGAAAGAAAATTTAGCAGGATGAGCATGATCTATAAAGGAAAGGGGGACAAAGATGACATAAACAGCTACCGTCCTATAACAGTGACATCAGTGCTCTACAGGCTGGCGATGCAGATTATAAAGGAAAGACTGCAGGCATGAATAGAGGATGAGGGGGTGCTGGGGGAACTGCAGAATGGGTTTCGGAAACACAGGAGGTTGGAAGACAATCTGTTCTCACTGACGCAGTGCATCAAAATTGCAGAAAAGGAACTCAGGCCCCTGTGGCTAGCATTTTTGGATATAAAGGGAGCGTACGATAGCGTGGTTCAAGAGGACTTGTGGGGAATACTAGACGCACTGGGTGTGAAGATGGAGTCACTAATCTTTAAAAGTAATCCATAAAAGTAACAAGGTAGTTAAAAAGTAGGAAAACAGGTATCCAAGCCCACCGAGGTGAAACGGGGACTTAGGCAGGGGTGTCCACTGTCACCCTTGTTATTCATGTTGTACCTACAAGGATTGGAGGCCAAATTAGAGGGAAGTGGACTTGGCTTCAACCTATCTTTAGTCAAACAAGGAAAACTCATTGATCAGGCACTACCAGCATTAATGTACGCAGGTGATATCGTGCTAATGGTGAACAACAAGGAAGATTTGCAGAGATTGATGGACATCTGCGGTAATGAGGGAGATAGGTTAGATTTTAGATTCAGTAAGGAAAAATCAGCAGTCATGATTTTTAATGATAACGAAGGTTAGAATACAGGAGGTCACGCCAGATATATCAGATAAATACAAATATCTGGGCGTATGGATAAGCAAGGGGACCGAGTACCTAAGGGAACACGAAATATACGTGACGACTAAAGCTAACAGGAATGCAGCAGTGATGAAAAATAGGGCACTGTGGAATTACATTAGGTATGATGTTGTGAGAGGAATATGGAAAGGGGTCATGGTTCCTGGGCTGACGTTCGGCAATGCGGTCTTGTGCATGAGATTAGAAGTTCAAGCAAGATTAGAAATTAAGCAACGTGGAATAGGTAGGCTTGCTTTAGGAGCTCACGGGAATACACCAAATCAGGGAGTACAAGGTGATATGGGATGGACATCATTTGAGGGCAAGGAAGCTAGCAGCAAGATAACATTTGAGAAATGATTGAGAGAAATGGGGGAGGAGTGTTGGGCTAGGAAGGTTTTCAGCTACTTGTGCATGAAGAATGTCGATACGAAATGGAGGAAGTGAACCAGGAAATTGACTGGTAAATACTTAAAAAACAGCACGACTATCGGTTAAAAAAAGTGAAGGAAACGGAGACTGACATGTGGAGAATGGCATGATTAAGAAGTCCGCACTGGAGATCTATCGAACTTTTAAGCAGGAAACTGCCAAGGAAAGGATCTATGATAATACTCGGGGTAGTTCTCTATTGTTTGAGGCCAGGACGGGAGTACTGCGAACCGAGACATATCGGGCCAAATACGAAGGGGTAGACACAGTATGCAGTGCGTGTGGAGAGGAAGAAGAAACTGCCGAACACTTGATTATGTTCTGTAAAGGACTTCACCGTATAGTTCAGGATGATGGCGCAGAGTTTTTCAAAGCACCGGGGTTTAGAGAGAGGGGGGGGGGCAAAATAGACGTTAAGCGGGATGAATTAACTAGAAGTAGGGTATCTGATTGGTGGCTAAAGTCAAGGCACGAGTGAAAATTAAACCCTTCACTGCAAAGTACGAATCCTCAAACTCACATTTTAAAGAAAAAAAATCTAGTTTTTGTTCATTAGGTGTTACAGCTTGGTGGCGCTAGCCACCGCCCGATCTAAAGGGTACAGCCATATCCATCCATCCATTCATCCATCCATCCATTCATCCATCCATCCATCCGTCCATCCATCCATCCATCCATCCATCCATCCATCCATCCATCCATCCATCCATCCATCCATCCATCCATCCATCCATCCATCCATCCATCCATCCATCCATCCATCAATCCATCCATCCATCCATCCATCCATCCATTCATCCATCCATCCATTTGCGTTCAATCCTTACGCTCCGTAAGAGCTGCGAATCTTTCAGGAGGCCTAGCCGCGCGAGGCCAACTATTATTTTCCTGTACTTTCGGAGTGTTATTTACATAATCTTTATAAGAACTACTCGATTTCTTTCACAGTACTGGCGCTTTGCAATACCAAAAGAGGATTATTTCGTGAAATACATGTGGCCATTCGCTACTGCCCGCAAAAAAAAGCAGATCCCACGTAACTTGGGAATCAATGCTAGGCAAGGTGAGTCTGTTGTAATTTTTATGAAGTGAAACATTATGCAGTGGTGCTAAATATATGCGCGAAATCGGACAGTCAACACTGGAACCAGCATTGGTGTTTCACGAACGTTTGGCTCTTCTTGCAAATTCTTTCGAAGACCTGGCGTGGCTCTGTAGTAGAATACTTGGTTTCCACGCAGATTGCTTGGCTTCGATTTCTCTGCTTGGACACAAACGTTTATTGTTTGCATTCGTAGGGTCAACGTTGCCAATGCCAGCCTAATGCTCACGCGTTAAAACAAGATGTGGCGAGAAGGGTTTGATGGCGTAGGTGATGGGATTATGGAATTATTCATGTTAGGACCAGCGAGTCATATTCATTAAACCATCTTACCCACCCACACAAATTTTGGATTACCCCAAGTTAAGAGGGTGATCGTGAGGGCACCCAGACGTAGACGATTGACAGACAGACAAACAGACAGACAGACAGACAGACAGACAGACGGACAGGCGGACGGACAGACAGACAGACAGACTGACAGATAGATAGATAGATAGATAGATACATAGATAGATAGATAGATGCACAAAGTGGTTGCAGTACGCAAAGAAATTATTTTAAAAACCATTGACAGTACAACCACCCGAGTTATTTTTGAAAATGTGCTTTGTTCTTGAGAGCAAGAATTATCACAGAAGACCCAAAAACTTCTACTTCTTAGTCTACATTCCATTAGGATTCTAGTGAAAACAAAGTATGATAACATGCCAATGATTGATATGTGGGGTTTAACGTCCCAAAACCACCATATGATTATGAGAGACGCCGTAGTGGAGGACTCCAGAAATTTCGTCCACCTGTGGTTCTTTAACATGCACCCAAATCTGAGCACACGGGCCTACAACATTTCCGTCTTCATTGGAAATGCAGCCGCCGCAGCCGGGAATTCAACCCGCGACCTGCGGGTCAGCAGCCGAGTACCTTAACCACTAGACCACCGCGGTGGGGCATAACATGCCAATGAAATATCTGACTCTCGCCGCATATGATACCCAAAACGTTGTTGGGAAGAGAGTCCGACGTTGAAATGGGAGAAAAACTGTGTGAATAAAATTCGAAAGGTTGTTTTCAATTTTTTTCAGATAAGTATTGATATTGGAAATTGTGCCTAAACGGTGATTTCATTCCCGGCACCGTTCACCCTAATCCAAAAAGATAGTCGATGGAGTCACTCTCAGAATTCTTTTTTCACACGACAGCCTTCGGAGTCAGCCTTCTGTCTGCCCTCTTGATCTTACTTTTTCATTCAGAAAACCGCGCTGGATCCGTTAGTACGGGGAACAATACACATTTTCCTTGTTCGACCGATAACATCTTTGACACAGCGGCACAATACACGTCCTTTCTTTGCATTGCCGCTTAGCTTTTAACAATTCAGGGTGTTGCAGTGTACATAAGACGCCATCAAACTTCACAGTAAATTACATGGTAGCTGTAACACACTGGTTTTAAATGCGGCGAAGCTCCGGCAGCAACAGACGAGATGAATTTCGCGTGTTCGTGCACCCTTTCGACACACAGCGGCGCTTGTGGCATCTGAGTGCAGTCATCACATGTGGGGACACCCTTTCTCGTGCAGAATGCGCACGCTCAGCACACTAGGCAGTATATTTCTAGACACTGTAGTATAAGAGGAGTACATACAAAATGTATATAAAATTGAGTAGCCAGCACTGCAACCACTATTGACGTTTCACGAAGATTAGCGCCTATTTTAAAAGTAGTTCCTCTGTGGCAAAACGCTTCATTGCCACGCAGAATGCTTGGGTTTGATACTAGCTGGGACCCTGACATTTATTCTATGCATTCTTCGGGTGAACGCTACCGATGTCGGGAATTTCTTAACACTCACGCGTTAAAAGTGTCCATGTGTGTTCTCGTTGATCCTGGGTAGATACTAAATGTCAATCACCTGTGGCACATACACGCCCGTGTCTGGTGCGAATTGTTCGACGACGTACGCAACGGGATTATGACATTATTCATGTCTTGACCAGCGCATCATATTCGCCAAGCCATCTTACCCTGCCATGCTCATTTTGGTTCACGCCAGGTTAAGGAGGTGACCACGAGAGTACACAAACGTAACGGCTATATATATATATATATATATATCTAGATAGATAGATAGATAGATAGATAGATAGATAGATAGATAGATAGATAGATACGCTCAAAGTCACTGAAGTTCGGCAAGAAATGCTTCGCATTTAAAATGTAACTGGAGGTGAAGGGTGTCCAACTTAATACTTCTCGCACGCTGAACGAGCGCTCTATTGTCTGAGCTTTCTCCCCGAGGAGAGACAGTATAAATATTTGAGGTATTTGAGTCGTTTAGGTTAGATCGAACTGGTAAAAGAAGCCTTTGCTCTCTCTCTCTTTCTCCCAATCCAGTTTTAAGAAGGCCACGTAAACAAGAGAAGGCTGATCGGCGCACGCTTGGTAAAAAGCAGCTCCGGCGACTAGCAATTATGGGGGGAAATTAGAGGCGAGGATCATAATAGCTGGGCTAAGACATGTTTTGGGCGCAATGTTTTGGGTTCATTGTGCCTTCATCACAAATATAATGAGATTATGCGTGAGTTAAGGACTTTTTTGTGTACCCTTTGCTGATTGTTTCCCTGGGTGATCCGCGATCTGCAATATATCGCACCTACGCTCTCTTGTTTGTACGGCACATGGAAGTAATTTTGTTACCTGGTGCAGTTCACCTAAACTGCTGTTGACAGTGTACGGTAAAACTCCTTGTGCTCAGGAGGACAAAAGGTGGGTTCGCTGTTTGCATAAACTAATGAGGCTGCATCGAAATAATTCACTACATAGGTGGGATATCTGGTAATAATTACTACATGAACCCTGTGGTGGTGGCATGGTCTACACTAATTAAAAGACGCTTTACACAATGACAAGTGTTTTATACTGGAAAATAACGTGACACAGTAGAGTAGTGCCTTGTATATGCGGCACACCTTTATATATATATATATATATATATATATATATATATATATATATATATATATATATATATATATATATATATATATATATATATATATATATATATATATATATATATATATATATATATATATATATATATATATATATATATATATTTATATATATAAATAGAAACTTCAGATATAGCAATTGAAACAGATAATTTAAGAAAAAAAGATAAAGCAATTTGGAAAGAACAAAATTTGGACTCAGGATTGATTCTACCCGATGCATCAGCAACTGTATTGGTTGCTTGGTTGGCTGTATCCAGCTGTTGTCGTTAAATCCTCAACTCATGGTGATGATGATGATTCTCTTTGCAATTGTGGCACAAAACACTCAGGGATATTGGCCAAGAGTTGAGTGGGTCTTACAGAGTGGATTCATGATTAATATTTCGTGCACTAGCATGACTGCTTATTCCTTGGCCCACTGCAGAGGATGACTCTTGAACTTGAACAGAGAGATGATCCTTCTCTTTTTAGTTCATCTCCTGGTTTGCACCTGCTTTCTTCAGCACGTGCTCCTTTCAAAAGCACGAAGTAGATGCCACAGACACCACTGCCACAATATTTGTTAACAGACGCTAGCCAAGCGTCTCATCAAAACAGTGAGGTTTTAAAAAGCTGTACACACTCGTCCCCATTTGCTTTCATTCAGATTGAGCGTGTCCTTTTTGTAAGGTTATCTTCTTACTAAGCGACGACGAAGTTAACACGTGCTACCCGCGCGCGACGCACTCGGTTTGTTGTTAAATTTATTATTTTACGTATTATTGTCATTTTGTTTCTTAATTTCTGGTTTTAAATTTTATAGCTTATCTAAAATAACATTTTACAGTCTCTACGTTGAATTCTTGGCCAACCCCCAAAGTGGGTACGTGTCATGTATCTAGGGAAGCAAAGCAAAGCAAAAAAAAATTGGCACCGTATCTGCACGTAATCTGCAAATGTCGAAAGGCGATAGTCTTGCGTGGGGAGAGAGTGAACAAAACATTTTTTTATATTCTGCGCAAAAAATTCGGTGAATGGTATTCTGGAGGCGCTGCGTTAAGAGTGCCTCGAGCATGCAGCGGAGGCGAACGAACGTGTCAAGTCCCGTCACATGTGAGACATGAGCGCCATCTGGCAGTTTTTTTTTTGAAAACGAAGGGCGTGGCCCTGAGACGAGCGTGCGCGCCCATCTCAGAGATGATAAGGTGCAGAACGCAAGGCAACGGGTAGGTGCCCCCACCATGGCATCTTAACAAAGCGTTGGAATCACTCGCCTTTTCTTGCAAGCGTTGCATGGTAAGCGCAGCGTGATAAATGCTACGGTCCTTAGAATTACCTATGTATGCCTTTTATAGTGAAAGACGCACATGCAGAATATATACGTGTTGTTATGGTGCCTAAGATATGTGGAATAATATGGTGCCTAAGATATGTGGAGAAGCCGCCGTACTACGGGCAACGCCAACAGCGACCCGGCTGGACATTGCCGTTCCCTGAAGCAGGCAGGGGCTTCTCGGAACTCTTTCGCCACTTGCCCACCCAGATGGTGTCCAAACACGGCGCGATGACGCAAGTCATTCAGGGGTTTCTGCCACCTTTCTCAAGTAGCACCGCGCCAACGACGACCAGTGGCGTGGCGGCGCAGCATTACTATGTCTTCAGCAGAACAGACGCGCTACCGTCAACAATGCCGGGGATAAACCCGGGTACGTTTCAAGCCGTCACGAAGGCATTGACCGCTAAGCGCGAACCTCTTATATCCGTGGATTCGTCCTTCATCAAGACGCCTACCATGGCCTAGTTACTTATGGGTGCAGCGTCGTACACCATGAAATTGAAGCCCGAATGGGAAACTCTGTCGCTGGCCTGCAAGAAGACCAGAGAAGGACTCCAGATGACTTAGAGAAATATTGCCTACTCTGTCCCAGGTGTCGCTTCCACCTCCAAGTCTAAGTTCGTCGACGGCCCGCCACTAGAAGTCCCGTCAACGTCTCCCCAAGACTCTGTGGCTTAGCAGGCGTTGCCTGCGCTGCTAACCACAACCAGGCCGCGACAGCGGGAACCTACGTTTCTAATGCAGAATAGGGATAAATCGCCGGAAAAGTGAACGGTGGATCAGGTGGCAGAGTACGTTTCTGGGATCCCAGACTGCAGGCACATCGCAGAGAAGTACCACCACCACAAGTTTGACGGTGGCGAGTTGTTCCTCATCAAGGAGCTCCACGTCATGACGACGATGAACATGAAACTGGAACCAGCATATGAGATGTGCGCGACCATCACATTGACTTCGCCAGGTGTCCTAAGACGAACTTCGGTGCACGTCGGAAGAAAACTGAAAATAAGAAAGGTGTTCCAGTTGTTTCAACTCTGTTCACTGTGACACCATTGCAAGTAACGTCAACAAAGAAAGAACGCGAAGTGACATGGCAATGTCCTGTTTTTTTCGTTGCTTTCCATCATGTCAACACCCCAAATTGATATCATCTTGTTAACATTAACACCACTTGTGTTTGAAAAGAAAAAAATTACTGCAGCAGTCATCTCGCTCGCTTGTTTGCACCCATGAATGTCATCGGGAACCCGAGTTAAGTCACGCAAGCGTCGTGAAAATCACCGGCCTTTTTTTTTTCTATTAGTGCTGCCAAGAAGTGAAACTTCTAAATTCTGCCTAATGAAAGAGTTTGTGCGTCTGTTGACATAGAAATGTTGGACACTTTGTCTGTTTTACTAACTTACTGCAGGCGAAGTTTACAAGTTGTACTCAGGTTTTTGTGGATTTTCATGCAGTTGCGATAGTGAAGTCGTGGTTAACGTCGCAGCGATATTGTGACGTCAGTTACGTTGCATCAGTTGTTACAGTGATCGGTTGTTGACCCGGAGGTCGTGGGTTCGATCCCGGCCGTCGTGGTCGCATCTAAATAAAGGCGAAATGGTAGAGGCCTGTGTACTGTTCGATGCCAGTGCACGTTAGACACAAGGTAGTGTAAATTTCCAGAGTTCTTCACTGCCAATTATAATTTAATCGTATCGTGGTTTTGAGAGTTACAACCCTTGATATTATTATATTATTATTATTATTATTATTAATATTATTATTATTATTATTATTATTAATATTATTACCGTAACAACGACAGGCCCGTAGACGGAAATTTTTTGCGAGAGGTGGGTAGAGGGGAGTGGGCACCGGTTGATGGCCTTAAAAACACTTTTCCTCGTCCGCACACCGAGCTCACGTGCACCAATTTTGGCTTCTCAGGCTTGTAGCCAGGGGGTGGGAGGGAAGTGCCCAAGCCTCCCCTCTCCCCGGTATTCGAATGGTGGGCGGTGTTTTGCCGAGCTTAAATCATGAAAAAAAAGTACGCTGTGAGCTGCTCCTCTGCTCTATTCCGACCATAGTGAACGTGTCAGACGTGAGGTGGGCGTTGTGAGCGACGGAAGATCCACGCGATGAAAAGCAGGAGGTGGGTACATGCGTGAAGACTGCTTTTGACTGTGACGACTGAGCGTGGTTGTCTGTGGATGGTGGGTTATAAGCGAATCTTCGTCGTAGTGGACATTGTATTCTTTAAACCAAACGTTCATTTCTTTTTTTGATCTTTTCCCATGACTCGTCGTTTTAAAATATGTGGGTGAGGTAGAATTTGAAAGCCTCACCGGAGATGTAGTCGGTAAAGTTTATGATCATCTCCCGTTCCGACCATGATGCAGCGGTAGCGTGGACCTCGAACAGGTCGAACCAGTCCTGTGCAGGTCCATCGTCCACTGCTCTGATGTACTTGGCGATGGGAAGGTCAGTCAATAGTTCTCACATGATGCTGGTCGATGCGTAATGCTAGGCGCTTGTACGGTAGTCCATGTACGCTCAGGGTGTCATGCGGAGAACTGCGTAGATGATGAGCGACTGATGAAGGGGCAGGCAGGGCTCCCGTTCCGCATAGCGTCACGTATATATATATATTGTGGGCGTTCATCATGTGCTTCTTCTCGGATATGCATTATCACATTCCTCATCATCCGCCTGGGTCTCTGTCCTTATCTTCACTGGGTATCACGACAATCATCGGGTGTGCGCGCGCTCTGTCTGAGACTGCCCGTTCGCTGCTGAACCCTTGGGCTGAATAAACGCTGTCTCAACCCAGACGTCATACGTGGTGGAGGTGCTGGGTACTAAAGACGGAATTCAGCCGGATCAGGGCAAAATTGCTGCGGTGCTTCGCTTTCCGCGCTACGAAAGGCCGAAGAGTTTGCTGCAAGTTTTCTTGGTCTGGCCTCCTATTTTCGCTGTTTTATACACAACTTCGCATCAATAGCGGCTCCACTGCACCATCTTCTTGTTTCCGACGCACCCTTCCTGTGGTCGGAAAAATGTTAAGTGGCATTCGAACTGTTAGAGTGCGCCCTCACGTCCAATCTTGTACTCCGCCACTTTGATGAAGCCGCACCGACCATCCTGCATACCGACGCTAGCGGCCGCGGTATAGACGCTATTCTGCTCCAACGTGACACATCTTCACGAGAGAGAGTAGTTGCATACGCCAGTATAGTACTAACTGCGACCGAGAAGAACTATACCATAACTGAGCAAGAGTGCTTGGCTGTGGTTTGGTCAGTGCAAAAGTTCCGACCCTATCTCCGTGGCCGTCTTTTCACGATCGTTACGGACCACCATGCCCTATGCTAGCTTTCCACGCTGAAGAGCTTCTCTCGACGCTAGGGTCGGTGGCTTCTACGTTTACAGGAGTGTGACTTTGATATCATTCATAAGTCTGGTAGAAAAGAAGACGCCGACGCCCTTCCGCGCTACCCGCTACCAAATACTCAGCTCAGCATCGTTCAATGTTTGGCCATCACTTCTACTGCAGCGTCCACGTTCACCTCAGTAGACCAGCTATTCTCGGATGACAAGCACACATTTCACTCCTACCAGTTGCCTGATACGTTCTGTAGGCGTAATATGGATGAGCTCTCAGGAGCTTCCAGTCAAACTAGCGCGCGGCATCATCGTCAACTCTTGCGATTCAAGCTGGAGAATGGCGTTCTTTACCATCACATCTTCCACCAGATGGTCAACGCTGGGTTCTCGTGCTACCACACTCTCTTCGACTTGACGTGCTTAAAGCCTTCCACGGCGACTTGACTGCCGGACATCTTGGCATTCAAAAAACACACGACCACTATCGCAGTCACTTCTACTGGGCTGGTAGCATTGCACGCTACGTTGGTTCCTGTGTCTTGTGCCAGCATCGTAAAATCCAGAAAACTGCCCCGGCCGGGCCTCTGCAGCCGATTACGTGCCCCACAACGCCATTTGAGATTGTAGGTATTTACCTTTACGGCCCTCTTCCCATCACGTCTACTGGCAAACGATAGATAGTGACCACTGTAGACCACTTGACACGCTACGCGGAGACAACGTCTGTATCAACTGCCTCTGTTTCGGAAGTTGCTGACCGTTCTGCACACCATCATTCTGCGCCATAGCGCCCTCGTATACTGCTCAGTGACTGTGGAAGGCTGTTCCTGTCAGAAGTGTTAAATGAAGTATTGCGCGCCTCTGGAATAACGCACAAGACAGCTTCAAGCTACCAACCCTAGACGAACGGTCTCAACGAAAGGTTTCACCGTGCTCTTGCTGATATGATGGCCGTCTACACCAGTCCAGACCACAAAAACTGGGATACTCTTCTGCCATTCATCACCTTTGCCTACAACACGGCCGTTCAGTGCACCACCATATATTCGCCATTTTACCTCGTTTATGCATGTTCCCCTACTTTCTTCCTCGACGTTTCCTTTTTACACGGTGACGTCAACTCGTCTCCGTCTTCCAGCGAGGAATATATTTCAAGACTAGCTCAGTGTCGTGATCATGCTTGCATCAACACGGAAGCGCGACAGCAAGAACGAAAAGTCATTCATGACGCACCCCATGGCCTTGTTTTTTTCCGATCTGGTGACGATGTGCTCCTGTTCACACCTATTTGTACAGCTGGTCTGTGTGACAAGTTTCAGCCACGCATGATTGAGCCTCACATTATTATCGAGCAGAGTTTGCCCGTTAACTATCGTGTGACCCCACTTGTTGTCCCAACAGACCGTCGTCACTGCACCACAGAGATCGTGCACGTGAATCGCATGAAGCCTTCCAGGTGACGTTCTCTGTCACACTGACTTGCTACGGCCAGGTTGGCCGCTTCCATGAAGGGGGACTGAGTGTGGGCTTTCGTTAAGCACTCGTTCCCGTGTATGCATTATTTTAATCACCATCATGATCCATATGGGTCTCTGTACTCATCTTCACTGGGTGTCACCACAATCACCATCGGGTGTGTGCGCACTCTGTCTTAGAGTGCCCGTTCGCTGCTGAGCCCTTGGGCTGAATAAAGGCTGTCTCAACCAAGACGTCATATATATATACCAAAATTAATGTATATCTTCAGCTACAAGGTTCATGGCCACTCCCCCAGAGTGGACGTGTGCCACATATACAAGACACTGCTCTACAGTGACACGTCATTCTTCAGTAAAAGACACTTGTCAGGTTGTAAAGCGTCTTTTATTTATTGTAGGCCTTTTTAATTAGTGTAGACTACAGATTTCACGTAGTAAATATTACCAGGTGTTCCACAGAAGGAGTGGACTGTAGCATTGCAGCCTCATTAATTTATGTAAACAGCGAGGACACATTTTGTGCTCCTGAGCAAAGGGAGGTTTATTGCATACTGTTAACAGCAGTTCAGGTGAGTACAACTGCACCAGGTAACAAAATGCTATAGTGTACCGTACAAACAAGAGAGCGTTGGTGCAATATATTACAGATCGAGGATCACCCAGGGAAACAATGAGCAAAGAGAAAGCAAAAACGACCCTTAGCTCAGACAAAATACAACATTATTTGTGAAGAAGGCACAATGCACTCAACATATTGCAACAATCCACTCACAACACGCCTTAGGCTGGCTCTAATAATCTTGAACTCTGTTTTTTTTTCATATTTGCCAGTCCCTGATGCTGTTTTCTACCCGTCGTGCGCGGATCAGCCTCCGCTTTATTAAGTGGCCTTCTGAAAAATGTATTGGGAGAGAGAGAGCCAGTTTTTTTCACCGGTTCAATCTAACTTGATTGAATCAAATTGCTCACAAATTTTTACTGCCTCTCAGAGGGTAGAGTTCAGACAGTAGAGCGCTCGCTTAGCATGTGAGAGCTACTGGGATCGACACCCAGCACCTCCAGTTCCGTATATTCCCTCAAACTTTGTCTTTCCATTATTGTGTTGTTATCCTAAAAGTGGTCAAAAATTAAAAATCTGGTGTGCATCAAAACTGTTTATCCCAAATATTCTATACTGACCAGCCCACCAAGCAAAAACAAAAAAAATATTGAAGCAAGGTTGAAAATGAATGAATATATAATTTTTGGATGCTGTAAACACAGACGGCAGTGATATTTACGCCAGAATTTGAATTGGCGCCTAATTCAGATTCACCATTCGTAAGTATGCTTCCATGGAACTGCTAAATGGCAGACAGCAGCGAAACATAGTAAGATCCGTCATGCAAGCGTCCGTGGGTGCATAGCTCAGGAGGATTGAGCACTCGCTTGGCATGCGACACTTACTGAGATTGATGCCCTATACCTCCAATGACATGTTTTCTTTTTCCGTATATGCAGTGTTATTTGTAATGCATTTATAAAAAGAGATTGGATTGGATAAACTTTTATTTTATAAACAGAGATGACAACAATCAATTTGTCGACAATGTGAAACGTGTCATTCGATAAAGTAAATATTTGGCAAATAACTAATGAAGATATTGACTGAAAAATTGAATAGGTCTACTAGACTTTACAATGCAACTCAATAGTCCAACTCTAACATCCTGCGTACAAGCAGTCACATTGATTCGGGGGTCGTTAATAAACATGATTTTGATCGAATGAACATGTTTATGAGTTACAAGCTCCTTTTGTAAGTGGACATGCCGTTGTAAAGTGTATAACATGTGCATATTAGCAAATCTAAATAAGGTTCTTTTTTTCAACCAAGCAGGCTGCTTGCGTCTGCAGTAATCCAGCTTGTTTAGAAACGTGAAAGTTATTCGCTGTTCGGCTCACTATTGGAATGAGAACCTTTCTCTGTCCGCTGCATATGGGGTATATATCGCTTTCGAACACTCTCATATTTGCAGGTGTTAACCGATTAACTTGACTCGCTATATTCTTTAAAATGATAATGACAAATTCCCGTCACGTACCTCGGAAAATTGCGTGGTTTTCAGGTATGTGCTGCACGTGCCCGTGTGGCATATACCTGAACACCACGCAATTATACCTGCCCAGGAATAGTGTGAAAGACGGGGATAGTTTTAGAACATCAGCTTTAAATAAACCTGACAATAGCAGCACTGACCACACCAATGCAAAAAAATAGATGTCAGGGTACCAGTAGGACTCCAATTCAAGCATTATACATGGTCGTCGAGGATTTCAGCACAGAGCTACGCCAGGTCTTGCAAAGACTTTTCAAATAGACACTAATGTTTATGAAACTTCTACTTTAGTTGCAATGATGCTTATGTATTATTAAAACGTTAAATATATGCTCTTTTGGTACAGCCATCACATCAGGTTATCGTCATTTTATAATAGGCATCCTCTTCTAAAGTTCATTTATGTAGGAGCAACTTAAATATAGTTTTTCGATAGCATACCATACCTTATGAATTTGCACAGTCAATATGAAGTTACCGCTCTCTAGAAAGGACAGTAATGTCAACCTCTTTTTACTTAGCGCACCAATTCTGGTTTTTCAATTTGATGCGTGTATGTAATCCTTTTGTGTAGCACAAGCTTTGAACCTATACGTACACATTAAATATTATTATCCGCATTTTCAACCTCCATGCGCACCCACCACAGGCTGTGTCAGCCTATTAACATGGACATATGCCACCCGATACTCCTCTATTTCTGTATATTTTAGTACACACTTCAAAATCAAATCAAGACAAATGCCACATTATTAACATTACCTAACCCAAAGTGACAAGAAAGAAACGTATGAAAAAACCTAAATAGTACGAAAGTGGGTGGTAAATTTGGAACAGTCTCACACGAGCACGAGCAAATATAGATAAAGAACAAGTACCAGTGCTACTGATAATCCTAGAACCCTTACGTAAAAATGAAAAATAAAAAGCCGCAATCATGCGGACAACGGCATGAAAAAAAAAATTCTGGCTTACGTGCTATTTGAACACGGGACTTATCGTACCTAAGACGAATGTTGTAAGTCACAAATTGGGTATTTTATTAAAGATAACAATAAATAAATCACCAAATACGTCATTAAAAATAACAATATAACGATAATGATTATCGCTATGAGCGAAATACGTGAATAATCGATCAGGAAAATAAGGTGTTCTCGCACGTAATTACGACGTAAAAGAAGACTGTTGGTAGCCACAAGATGTCGCAGCCTCTGGACAGGACAGCTAGCTGGTGCTGCAGCGACGTCCTTTCGTGTACAAGCGCAGTCTTGCGGCTAGAGTCGTAGGCATACTTTTGTGTGTCCTGCATTATCTGGATGGCCAACTCACATGCAGGCGATGGAATCACTGCAATCAGAGTCTCTACGGGGCAGGAGGGCGGCTTCCCGGGACCAGTGTAACTCAGCAGCGAGTACAGAATGAGCGGCCCGAATGAAGCTGTCTTTCCAGATCCAGTCTGTGCGCAGGCCATGACGTCCCGGCCGGCCAAGGCTATGTTGACGGCGTATTTCTGTACGGGCGTCAGCTTTGCATACTTGGCACGCAGCGACTTTTGCTGCAAGAGGTCCAGCAGGCTCAGTTACTCGAAGCTGGTGAATAACATCAAGAATTGAGGGTCACAATCTTTGACAAGAACGGCGTCATACTTGTCGAGGTTGATACCGTTGGAGATGGTAGAGGATAGCTTGTCATCTTCCGTGGCAAGAGAGGGTGGCACATAGGGTGCTTCCATGGGCTTGCCGTTGGGGACCCAGGTGTGCCACAGGCTCATTCGTGCAGTCCTTTGCAATGTGGCCCTTCTGCTGGCACTTGAAGTAACCCATGACTGCCTAAGCCACACCGCGGCATCGGCGCAAGGCGGCAATCGCCGATTTATGGTCGTACCGAAGACCAGGACGAAAACAACTGGCCTCTGAGTGTCGTCGTCTTCTGCCTAGCCGCTAGTCTTGTCTTGTCTTGTCGCCTAGGAAATCTTGGCTCATAGCCACATCGTGGATTGGCCACACTGTACCTCATAATAGATAATTTTTTTACAAAGCTTGCTAAAAAAGATAGAGAAATTAGATAGAAACAATAATTTTCCCTCAAAAAATGTGAAAGAGTGCAGAAAATTGCAATAAATCAGAATATATAAAACAAATTAACAAGAATGAGGAAGGGGGACAAAGAATTGGATATATCTGGCAGTACCACTAGCAGCGTATCATTCCTGTTGCTTGAATGAATTTACGTAGCGCTGACAGAATAGCACTGCGGCCCACACCCAACTGACTGGCTCCAAACGATAGCGGCGTCGGAGCAGCAAGCACGAGCACTGGTTTTCGTCTGCTTCATCCTTTTGCGCAACAATTCGCAATAGTGAGTCGAAGTCTTACGGTCTAGTCAGCCGTAGACAAACTCCGAATTAGCTCACCTAAAGTAAGTAAAATATTATTGGGGGTGTCTTGCCAAAAATAAAGATTAAATACAATATACAGCAGAAACCCTCTATCGATGTTCACCACTTTAAAAAACGAAATGCTAGGACTCCTTGTTATTATGGAATTTCATCTATCGTAAATAGTGCCGGAGATTGGT
This sequence comes from Rhipicephalus microplus, assembly GCF_043290135.1. Classification (NCBI taxonomy): domain Eukaryota; kingdom Metazoa; phylum Arthropoda; class Arachnida; order Ixodida; family Ixodidae; genus Rhipicephalus; species Rhipicephalus microplus. The sequence continues at coordinate 336,599,654 of NC_134710.1, forward strand.
ACATAAGCAAAGAAGACGAAGACAAGCTCCTAAGGGCAACTGATTATCCTCACGCATAGGTACGCGCCACATCATCAAGGAAATCGATCTAATTTGATTTGACCTGAAGGCAGGACCTCAGGCATAAATATCCATATGCAGCGTAGGAATCACTTTTTAAAGAATAATTACCAGTGAAAATAAAACCTTAGCAGCTGCTTTGGGACCTTATCATTGGTGTGCTCCATCGAAGCTAATAACGTTGTGCCTACGCCACATTGATTGCATGTACGTACCTCAAGGAGCGTGTAAAGTAAGGGTCTGTTTTTTTTTTGTTTGACACAAAGTTTTCAAATGTTCAAACTACAAAAGAGTTCACACAGGCTGCGGGTCTCGCACAATACTTGCGGTGCTTGTCTGCTGACCCGAAAGACGCGGGTTTGATACCGGCCGGGACAGTCACATTTTAATGGAGCTGAATGTACGAGGACCATTTACACAACTTTAGGCTATATTAATAAACTTCAAGGTACCAAAATTGCGGAGCTCTCCACAAGGGCGTGTCCTCTAATCATAATGTGCTTTTGGCACATAAACTCTCAAAACTTTTTAGCACGTGTTCAAGCAGCATAAATATTGTCGTATAGTTCACTGCAAATATATTGTCAACTTTAGAACACAAGGACGTAATTTGTCATAAAAGACAAACAATGTTCGCCCTCATCGTGTTTGAAACCTAGGACCTCTAGCACTCAGAGGAAGAATTAAACCCCTCACCAACGAGCCTGATGGGTGTGACGATAACACCATGATAACATCTTTTACTAACTTATCGATTGTAGAAAGAAATAAGCATACATAGAAAGGTCATTAAGCTGGGTGCTAGACATTTGAAAATCTCCGGTTGGAAAGCTGGATAACATTTCAGAAATTATGGCTATAAATAGAATTAAGCAGATTGAAAAAATGAGAATACCCACATGAGCACATGCGTCAATTTCGAACTAAATTTATTGGATTGATCGGTGCATTGATGATGTATTTATACAATTGCATGTAACTGTTACGAAACAGAAGTTTTCAGATATGATTCACCAAAACAATAATAAAGTACATTACTGATAGCCTCTCATTCCGAGAAGACACGCACCTATCACACATCCCTTCCTTACAAAAAATGCGACGTGAACAAACTTTTGCACAACCTATTACAGATAGAAGTTTGGGAATGACCTCACTCGTCCTCTCGTTATTGAATCAACCACCGTACAAATTGGCACGCCTGATCTGAGGGCGAAACAGAAGAGGAAGAGAGTGAAAAAAAAGAAGATGATAAACAGGTCACATTCCGATCAAGATTATGACAGTTTTCTCTTGACTATGTATGCACTAATGGTCTGTGTAACAGCAAGAACGAAAAGTCATTTATGACGCGTCCCATGGCCTTGTTTTTTTCGGATCTGGTGACGATGTGCTCCTGTTCACACCTATTCGTACAGCTGGTCTGTGTGACAAGTTTCGGCCACGCATGATTGGGCCTTAAATTATTATCGAGCAGAGTTTGCCCGTTAACTATCGTGTGACCCCACTTGTCGCAACAGACTGCCGTCACTGCACCACAGAGATCGTGCACGTGAATCGCATAAAGCCGTTCAGGCGACGTTCTCTGACACACTGACTTGCTACGGCCAGGTTGGCCGCTTCCATGAAGGGGTAATGAGTGTGGGCTTTCGTTAAGCGCTCGTTGTCATGTATGCATTATTTTAATCACCATCATGATCCATATGGGTCTCTGTACTCATCTTCACTGGGTGTCACCACAATCACCATCGGGTGTGTGCGCACTCTGTCTTAGAGTGCCCGTTTGCTGCCAAGTCCTTCGGCTGAATAAAGGCTGTCTAAACCCAGACGTCATATATATATATATATATATATATATATATATATATATATATATATATATATATATATATATATATATATATATAACAAAATAATGTATATCTTCAGCTACAAGGTTCATGGCCACTCCCCCAGAGTGGACGTCTGCCACATATACAAAACACTGCTCTACAGTGACACGTCATTCTCCAGTACAAGACACTTGTCAAGTTCTAAAGCGTCTTTTAATTATTGTAGGCCATTTTAATTAGTGCAGACCACAGGTTTCATGTAGTAAATATTACCATGTGTTCCACAGAAGGAGTGGACTGTAGCGCTGCAGCCTCATTAGTTTATGTAAACAGCGAGGACACACTTTGTGCTCCTGAGCAAAGGGAGGATTATTGCATACTGTTAACAGCAGTTCAGGTGAGTACAACTGCACCAGGTAACAAAATGCTATAGTGTACCGTACAAACAAGAGAGCATTGGTGCCTTGTATAACAGATCGAGGATCACCCAGGGAAACAATGAGCAAAGAGAACACAAAAACGACCCTTAGCTCAGACAAAATAGAACATTATTTGTGTTGAAGGCACAATGCACTCAAGATATTGCAACAATCCACTCACAACACGCCTTAGGCTGGCTCTAATAATTCTGAACTCTGTTTTTTTTTTCATAATTGCTAGTCCCTGATGCTGTTTTCTACCCGTCGTGCTCCGATCAGCCTCCGCTTGTTTAAGTGGCCTTCTTAATTATGTATTGGGAGAGAGAGAGCCAGTTTTTTTCACCGGTTCAATCTAACTTGATTGAATCAAATTGCTCACCAAGTGTTACTGCCTCTCAGACGGTAGAGCTCAGACAGTAGGGCACTCACTTAGCATGCGAGAGGTACTGGGATCGACACCCAGCACCTCCAGTTCCGTATATTCCCTCAAACCTTGTCTTTCCATTATTGTATTCTTCTCATAAAAGTGGTCAAAAATTGAAAAACTGGTGTGCATCGAAACTTTTTATCCCAAATATTCTATATTAACCAGCCCACCAAGCAGAAACAAAAAAAATATTGAAGCAAGGTTGAAAATGAATGAAAATATAATTTTTGGATGCTGTAAACACAGACGGCAGTGATATTTGTGCCAGAAATTGAATTCGCACCTAGTTCAGATTCACCATTCGTAAGTATGCTTCCATGGAACTGCTGAATGGCAGACAGCAGCGAAACATAGTAAGATCCGTCATGCAAGCGTCCGTGATTGTATAGCTCAGGAGGATTGAGCACTCGCTTGGCATGCGACACTTACTGAGATTGATGCCCTATACCTCCAATGACATGTTTTCTTTTTCCGTATATGCAGTGTTATTTGTAATGCATTTATAAAGAGAGATGACAACAATCAATTTGGCGACAATATGAAACGTGTCATTCGATAAAGTAAATATTTGGCAAATAACTAATAAAGATATTGACTGAAAAATTGAATAGGTCTACTAGACTTTACAATGCGACTCAATAGTCCTACTCTAACATTCTGCGTACAAGCAGTCACAGTGTTTCGGGGTCATAATAAACATGATTTTGATCGAATGAACATATTTATGAGTTACAAGCTCCTTTTGTAAGTGGACATGCCGTTGTGAAGTGTATAACATGTGCATATTAGCAAATATAAATAAGGTTCTTTTTTTCGACCAAGCAAGCTGCTTGCGTCTGCAGTAATTCAGCTTGTTTAGAAACGTGAAAGTTATTCGCTGTTCGGCTCACTATTGGAATGAGAACCTTTCTGTGTCCGCTGCATATGGGGTATATATCGCTTTCGAACACTCTCATATTTGAAGGTGTTAACCGATTAACTTGACTCGCTATATTCTTTAAAATGATAATGACAAAATCCCGTCACGTACCTCGGAAAATTGCGTAGTTTTCAGGTATGTGCCGCACGTGCCCGTGTGGCACATACCTGAATACCACGCAATTAAACCTGCCCAGGAATAGTGTGAAAGACGGGGATAGTTTTAGCACATGAGCTTTAAATAAACCTGACAATGGCAGCACTGACCCCACAAATGCAAAAAAATAGATGTCAGGGTACCAGTAGGACTCCAATTCAAGCATTATACATGGTCTTCGAGGATTTCACCCTACGCCAGGTCTTGCAAAGACTTTTGAAATAGACACTAATGTTTATGAAACATATACTTTTCTTGCAATGATGTTTATGTAATATTAAAACGTTAAATATATGCTCTTTTGGTACAGCCATCACATCAGGTTAACGTCATTTTATGTTAGGCGTCTTCTTCTAAAGTTGATTGATGTAGGAGCAACTTAAATATAGTTTTTCGATAGCATACCATACCTTATGAATTTGCACAGTCAATATGAAGTTACCGCTCTCTAGAAAGGACAGTAATGTCAACCTCTTTTTACTTAGCGCACCAATTCTGGTTTTTTAATTTGACGCGTGTATGTAATCCTTTTGTGTAGCACAAGCTTTGAAGCTATACGTACACATTAAATATTATTATCCGCATTTTCAACCTCCATGCGCACCCACCACAGGCTGTGTCAGCCTATTAACATGGACATATACCACCCGATACTCCTCTATTTCTGTATATTTTAGTACACACTTCAAAATCAAATAAAGACAAATGCCACATTATTAACATTACCTAACCCAAAGTGACAAGAAAGAAACGTATGAAAAAACCTAAATAGTACGAAAGTGGGTGGTAATTTTCGAACAGTCTCGCACGAACACGAAGAAATATAGATGAAGAAAAAGTACCAGTGCTACTGATAATCCTAGAATCCTTACGTAAAAATGAAAAATAAAAAGCCGCAATCATGCGGACAATGGCATGAAAAAAAGTCTGGCTGATGTGCTATTTGAACCCGGGACTTCTCGTACCTAAGACGAATGTTGTAAGTCACAAATTGGGTATTTTATTAAAGATAACAATAAATAAATCACCAAATACGTCAATACAAATAACAATATAACGATAATGATTATCACTATGAGCGAAATACGTGATTAATTGATCAGGAAAATAAGGTGTTCTCGCACGTAATTTCGACGTAAAAGAAGGCTGTTGGTAGCCATAAGATGTCGCAGCCTCTGGACAGGACAGCTAGCTGGTGCTGCACCGACGTCCTTTCGTACACAAGCGCAGTCTTGCGGCTAGAGTCGTAGGCATACTTTTGTGTGTCCTGCGTTATCTGGATGGCCAACTCACATGCAGGCGATGGAATCTCTGCAATCAGAGTCTCTACGGGGCAGGAGGGCGGCTTCTCGGGACCAGTGTAACTCAGCAGCGAGTACAGAATGAGCGGCCTGAATGAAGCTGTCTTTGCAGATCCAGTCTGTGCGCAGGCCATGACGCCCCGGCCGGCCAAGGCTATGTTGACGGCGTATTTCTGTACGGGCGTCAGCTTTGCATACTTGGCACGCAGCGACTTTTGCTGCAAGAGGTCCAGCAGGCCCAGTTCCTCGAAGCTGGTAAATGACATCAAGAATCGAGGGTCACGATCTTCGACAAGAACGGCGTCATACTTGTCGAGGTTCATACCGGTGAAGATGGTAGAGAATAGCTTGTCATCTTCCGTGGCAAGAGAGGGTGGCACATAGGGTGCTACCATGGGCTTGTTGTTGGGGAACCAGGTGTGCCACAGGCTCATTCGTGCAGTCCTTTGCAATGTGGCCCTTCTGCTGGCACTTGAAGTAACCCATGACTACCTAAGCCACACTGCGGCATCGGCGCAAAGCGAAAATCGCTGATTTATGGTCGTACCGAAGACCAGGACGAAAACAGGTGGTCTCTGAGTGTCGTCGTCTTCTGCCTAGCCGCTAGTCTTGTCTTGTCTTGTCGCCTAGGAAATCTTGGCTCATACCCACATCGGGGATTGGCCATACTGTACCTCATAATAGATAATTTGTTTACAACACTTGCTAAAAAAGAAAGAGAAATTAGATAGAAACAATAATAATTTTCCTTCAAAAAACGTGAAAGAGTGCAGAAAAATGCGATAAACCAGAATATATAAAAGAAATTAACAAGAATGAGGAAGGGGGACAAAGAATTGGATATATCTGGCAGTACCACTAGCAGCGTATCCATCCGGTTGATTGAATGAATTTACGCAGCGCTGACAGAATAGCACTGCGGCCCACACCCAACTGACTGGCTCCAAACGATAGCGGCGTCGGAGCAGCAAGCACGAGCACTGGTTTTCGTCTGCTTCATCCTTTTGCGCAACAATTCGCAATAATGAGTCGAAGTTTTACGGTCTAGTCAGCCGTAGACAAACTCCGAATTAGCTCACCTAAAGTAAGTAAAATATTATTGGGGGTGTCTTGCCAAAAATAAAGATTAAATACAATATACAGCAGAAACCCTCTATCGCTGTTCACCACTTTAAAAAACAAAATGCTAGGACTCCTTGTTATTTTGGAATTTAATCTATCGTAAATAGTGCCAGAGATTGGTAGAAAAGCAAAGAAGACGAACACAAGCTCCTGAGGGCAACTGATTATCCTCACGCGTAGGTGCGTGCCACATCATCAAGGAAATCGACTTAATTTGATTTGACCTGAAGGCAGGACCTCAGACATAAATATCTATATGCAGCGTAGGAATCACTTTTTAAGGAATAATTACCAGTGAAAACAAAACCTAAGCAGCTGCTTTGGTACCTTATCATTGGTATGCTTCATCGAAGCTAATAACGTTGTGCCTACGCCACATTGATTGCATGTACGTACCTCACGGAGTGTGTAAAGTAAGGGTCTGTTTTTTTGTTAGACACAAAGTTTTCAAATGTTCAAACTACAAAAGAGTTCACACAGGCTGCGGGTGTCGCACAATACTTGCGGTGCTTGCCTGCTGACCCGAAAGACGCGGGTTTGATACCGGCCGGGACAGTCGCATTTCAATGGAGCTGAAATGTACGAGGACCGTTTACACAACTTTAGGCTATAATATTAAACTCCAAGGTACCAAAATTGCGGAGCTCTCCACAAGGGTGTGTCCTATAATCATAATGTGCTTTTGGCACATAAACTCTCAAAACTTGTTAGCACGTGTTCAAACAGCATAAATATTGTCGTATAGTTCACTGCCAATATATTGTTAACTTTAGAACACAAGGACGTAATTTGTCAAAAAAGACATACAATGTACGCCCTCATCGTGTTTGAAACCTAGGACCTCTCGCACTCAGAGGAAGAATTAAACCCCTCACCAACGAGCCTGATGGGTGTGATTATAATATCATGATGACATCTTTTATCAACTTATCGATTGTTGAAAGAGATAAGGATACATAGAAAGGTCAATAAGCTGGGCGCTAGACATTTGAAAATCTCCGGTTGGAAAGCTGGATAACATTTCAGAAATTATGGCTATAAATAGAATTAGGCAGATTGAAAAAGTGAGAAGACCCACATGAACACATGCGCCAACTTCCAACTGAATTTATTGGATTGATCGGTGCATTGATGATGTATTTATACAATTGCATGTAACTGTTACGAAAGAGAAGTTTTCAGATATGATTCACCAAAACATTATTAAAGTACATTACTGATAGCCTCTCATGCCGAGAAGACACGCACCTATCGCACATCCCTGCCTTACAAAAACTGTGACGTGAACAAATTTTTGCACCACCTACTACAGATACAAGTTTGGGAATTACCTCACTCGTCCTCTTGTTATTGAATCAACCACCGTACAAATTGGCACGCCTGGTCTGAAGGCGAAACAGAAGAGGAAGAGAGTGAAAAAGAAGATGATGATAAAGAGGTCACATGTCGATCAAGATTACGACAGTTTTCTCTTGACTATGTATGCACTAATGGTCTGCGTAACAGATTTGCTGTTGAAAATAAAGCTGGAATTTATGAAGAAGAAGCATTGATAGCCACGTTGAAGCTAACTACCTAAGGAAGAAAGAAAACTAAAGACGTTGCGTTTTTCCAGGACTTGAACCTGGAACCTCTGACACCCAAAACGAGAATCGACCCCTAGACCAACGAGCAGCTTTTTAATAGTATTTAATAAAGTATTTGCGTAATAAAGACAAAATCAAGCAAACCAAAGTACAACCAAATGGCGACAATAAGCGCTCAAGCGTTACTCATAAACACTCAGCGGGAGTTCTTCACAACGAGAGTTCTTCACATCGTGTTTTCAAACAAGAAAAGGGTGAGGTCAAACAGCTTCCTATGATCGAGTACTAGTCCGGTCTAAAGTCCAGCTCGTCGTAATTGTTTTGGAGGTGAATAGCCATTTGAATGAAGTGTGTGCTTGAAGAGGTGGTGGGCACTGCAATGTGATCTATTATTCGTGTCTTCAACAAGTTTTGCATATCAATCAGGGAAAAAAACATATCAAACGGCACTTCGTCAAGTGCTGCTGGTAGAAGATAACGTATTGTTTAAGAATTAATGACGAAACATTTTTATTGATCGCTGAAGGACATCCCAAAACAGTATGGCATCTTTGCAGCTAAAAAAGCAATGTTTAATAGTTTCTGGCACATCACGTAGACGGCAGTTAGCAGATGGAATAAAGATACCCTTTCTTTTTATTCATGTGTTTACCGCCAATGTTTCAAAGTGGAATTTATAAAGCAACATTTTTGAATTCTTTGGAATGTATATTTTGTGCCTTCACTTCTACACATCGTGGCCTAGAAGATTGGAGTACAGTGAGCGGTACAACGGAAGTGGGAAGAGCGTACTCAGTAGATCCTCATACAGCACCTTGCGCTATACTGTGTACAGGTATTCAGCAGAAAAGTGAACATTAAGAAACTAGATGCGAGGTAAACATCCTGCACGAATCTCCACAAGCATGTTTGTTCGGAGAAGTTTGATGAAACAATAAAATCAGGTAAGCAATCAACAAGTGCAACCTGCAAGGAGGAACGTATTACAGGAGGAGAATTGTCTCGAAAAAAGAATAATCGTAACACTATTTGTCTTAGATACAGGTGTTTTAATCCTAACCCACCCTCACTAACTGGCTTGAATATATTATCGCGACGTATGGGCTCAAAAGTCGAAGACCATATAAAAGTAGCAAAAATCTGATGAAAGCGTTGTATATAAAATCTTGCGCAATCGATAAGTTGCAATACATAGTAAAGCTTTGCTTCTAAGAAAGTATTGCAAGCTTCAGCTCTCCCAAAGATTGAAAGTCGATTGAAAAGAAATGTCTGGGCTGGTCGCTGAAGCTTAGGGACGCATTCCTTCCAGTAATGTGCACTGAATCTGTATGCATGCAATAGTACCCCGAGGTATGTTAGAGGAGGTCTTGTTCAATTAATCTCTGCGAAGTGGTTTGGTGTGCTACCCCACAAGCAAACCACAGTCTTAAACAATTCGAGGCATTTAAACGAGCTCTTGATACTACGCCAAACTTTTCAATCGTAGATACCACATTTTCTACACTTGGCTTATTTGTGCCAAAGAATGCCACATCGTCTGCCTAAGCTAATACTTTAACTTCACTGCCTAATATACTGAAGCCACGAATGCGACTCGACTGTATTATGCTTAGGCACAGTGGTTCTAGATAAATTGCAAATAGAACAGGTGACATCGGGCTTCCCTGTTTTACAGAAGAACAAGTAGAAACAGGCTTCGGGAGTTGACCATTAACTATCAGACGAGTTGAGCATTCATTATAGCATAGTTTAACGTCCTTAAGAACAACTTAGCCAACAATAGAATGTTCGAGAAGAGAGAAAAAAGGAAGGAATGACAAACAGGATCAAAAGCTTTTGCAAGGTCTACGTGTAGCATTGCAAGATGCTTTTGAAAACCATGACAGTATTGAAGCACTGTTCGAGCGACATGTATATTGGTTTGCATGGATCGACCTCTGATCCCACATGTCTGATTAGACCCGATGAGGATCGACATAGCAAATTGCAACCTATTTGCTAATACTTTTGCGAAAATTTTGTAGTTCACGTTTGACAAAGATATTGGTCTCTAGCCTTCGACGAAGCGACGTTTTTCCTTCTCAGTTGTTTCCGGTATTAACACGGTGTGACTTTTGCAAACAGATTGTGGGAGTTTATCTACGTCATAACCTATTTGAAGAATATCCAGCAATATAGGAGCAAGCGTTTTCTTCAGAGCTTTGTAAAATTCGCCTGAGATGCCATCAGGGCCGGATGTTTTCAATGAAGGCAAGTTGTCGATTGCCTGCTCGATTTCCTGTATAGTAATGGGTCCATTAATGACTGCACAATCATTGTCCTTCAAGGGGTTCTAAAAAAAAACTAGCCTTGAGATAAACGTCAGGATTATCAGAGAGAGAGCTAAAGAAACTGTTTTAGTACTTTTCGAACGCCAAAGTAATGTCTATAGCATCCTTTATGACCACATCGTTAGAGTACAAGTCTGGAATAACTTTAGAAATCGCATGGCGTTGGTCATCAAGTAGAGCTTGGCGCATTGGTTGCTCAGAATTTAAAGTGTGCTGGTTCCGAGATCTAATACGTGCCCCTTGGTAGCGAACAGCATCATATCTTTGTAGCTGGCACTTAATACTCTCAATGTTTTTTATGTATATTCCCGGGACTTCAAATTCCATCTCACAAAGATTGCAAAAATTTTTAAAAATTATCTTTTTGTCATTATTTCTACAGAAAGACTTAACAGGCCCAATTTCTAAAGCTATAGCACGAACTTCTTGTTTAAAAAGCTCCCAATCAGCGAAGATATGGAAACCAATCGAAAAGGTTTGCCTTAACACCATCTGGACATGATTCAAGAATTCTAGATCACAGAGGAGCTTCGCAATCATTTTCGAAAGGGCTCAATGGGGACGAAATTGTTTCGGACAATTTTAACCAATTTGTGCAATAATAAAATAATGGTGTGAGAATGAGACAGGTTCAGTGCTGCAGGACATTTTAGGAGAGCGGAGTGATGAGGACACGTAAATCCGGTCAAGGCGAGCGTGAGAACTGCCCCGTACTCTTGTATATGCCATTGCCGGATTCGAGACCCCGAGGTCAATTAGTCCTGCGTTATCTACGATACTGAATAAAAGCTCGCCATTCCTGTCTCCTTTTCCAGAAAGATTATTACGATCAATAGCATCACATACGCAGTTGAAAGCTCCCATACATACCATGAATCTGTGGACGTCAATTAAACTACGCACTATTTGAAATAATTCAAGTAATTTCGGAAGCTCATTAAACGCATATATATTGATAATTCGCCCCGGCACCCCTTGCAACAAATATCACAGCATATATACCAGCCCTCTTCATCAACACTAGTGTACAATGTTGAACAGGGTAGGCTCTTTCTCAGAAACAACCAACAGCCCACAGATAAAGATTTCGCATGCGAGACATACACAATATACTGACACAGAAAAGGCCGCAGGGCCTTCTCGGCCTTTTCCTTGCTCTCGATCTTTGTTTTTGAATGGCGAAAAAGTCGAGACACTGCCTATTGAGAAGTCTACGGAGCTGTGCCTTTTTCTGTGAAGACCTAAGGCCGCGTACGTTCAAGGTAGCAAAGATAAGTAGCGCAGACTACGCCATGGTGACTACCTTCTAATGCGCTTATCGTCCCACCTAATCAGTTGCAAAAGTTGGTGGCGACGCTTCCCGTGAACCACCACTAGGCCACCTAGATCGAGATCGCCGACACTTCCCTTTGGGCATGCATGGACTGTCGGCGACGGCGTGATTTTTTAGTCAATGACGCTTGCGTGGTTGCTTGAGGGAGTTGGTAAGACATGATTCACACAAAAAACAGCGCCCAGAACGAGGGACAAGAAAAGAAGGAGACAGAACGCTACAGTGCTGCTGGCTGTCTCCTTCCTTTTTTTGTCCCTCGTTATTGGCGCTGTTTTTCACGTGAACTGACGCTGCGTGACTCCTTTTGCTTGACTCCGAGCTCAAAGACAGGCGACGCTTCGGTATTGCTAATTCTATAGAGATCTGCATACCATCTTCTCACACCGCACTATGATGAAAAAGCTGTTGAGAAAGTGCAACGCAAGCAGGTGAAGAACCTTCTGCAGGATCCAGTCCAGAGTCTCTGTGTTGTACTGGCGGCGTTTCGGCATCTTTATGGGTCAGGGCAACAGAACTCTTCATAGGAACTTCTGCGTGTGCTAGGGGTTGTGCGAAGCCATTTTGGGTATGCTGCTTGCATGATTCACTTGGCTCTTTGCACGCAGAAGTATCAATTGTGTCAACAGCGAGTGAGTTTCTTGCCTCTTCTGGGTTCGTTGTGGTAGAGCCCGAAGCATCTGAAATTAACGGCGTGTCTGTTGTTGCGTCCAGAACCTCGGTGGCATCCATATTGCGCTCTTATAGGCTATCATCTGGCTGTTGTGTGTGCTATTACAGCTTGTTGGCGTATGTTATAACACAATTTTCGGCCGAATGACCAAAGCGTCGACAGTTGTCACAGCAAGAGGTACTGCAGTTTAGACGGCTGTGCCCAACCTTACTCCACGGAAGGCAAAGTAGTGGGTGACCAGGTATGAGAAACGGCTTTGCACTCCACAGACAACAAGAATATGAGGATAATCAGCAACGTAAACTCTATCAGCAAGGGACAAAACAACATCCCTCTTTAGCGTCCGCATTTGCTCCATGTCCGCTACTTTCCAGCTTTCTTGAGATATTGACCTTCCCTAGAGCTTGCAATGCCTCGCAAGTACTGGCGTCCTTCAAGTGCTCAGGAAGCCACATAAGCTTCACTTCCGTGAGTCAATAACGAAGCATCAACGACTTTTGAGAAAAATTTGCCTCTTGTGACCAACTTTGTTTTCGTCAGTGCTGAACTGCATGTGACCATCCAAACATGAGACATTTGAAATTATCCTATGGAGCATACTTCCTTCAAGCCAATGATGTCCCGAAGAGCATCTCTGAAGTCTTGAACCCGGTAAGGGTGAACACCGCATATAGAAAAACAGAGTCCACAACAAGCTGACAACGTGAAGGACAAGTTAAAAGACTGATCTCATCAACGGTTTTTTTCACAGTACAATCATTTTTCTTTCTTGCTTGAACCTTTCTTTTGTGGCTCTCAGCCACTAAAGGGGATTGGCCAAAAAGCCGGTGGTTAATGCAGTCAACACCTTTAGGTTTTTTAGGCTAGCGGAATAGGATTACTTTGTTTTGACTGTGAAACTAATTTGGCACAATGTAAAAAAGGGGTAAGAAGAGAAATAATAATATTTGTAAAATTTCTGAGGTGTAATCGTTATATGAAATTCTTCTGAAGGTTAAATCATTACAGTGTAATAGCTAAATTATAAATTTAACATTGGCTAATGAAACTCAAGAGCTGACCAATGGCTCAGCAAGGTAATCCTCTTGTGTTACATGGGAATTCGTAGGGAGCCCCGCAGATGTTCCTGTCCCTGTGTCCTAATGAAGCGGCCCCAAAAGACAAAATATTAGGAGTAGTAAGGGATATTCCTAGTTTTTGAATAAAATGTCGAAGCAATATTTTCTTTGATTTTTGAAATGGTCACATGTGAGAAGAAAGTGGTCGATATGTTCAGGTTCACTACAGCTTGAACACAGAGGGAATGGCACAAGACCAGACCTGTTTAGGTAGAAATTAAAAGGTGGTACACGGCAACGTAATTTTTGTTATACTTTCAATTTACGCGTGAGACACCATTTATTATTTCATGCGAAGTGCAGGTGCGAGAAATCAGGATCGTGTATCGTACTTTTTGATGAGTTTTCAAGAAGGGAAAGTTTTCGAACCTCGATGCTGTTACATAAGATGTAGGAGGCATGATTTGAACAATCGGAAGATCAAGAGATGTTTGCGCGAGTGTGTCAGCCATCTAATTTATAAATATACTACGATTGATTGATTTATATGTGGGGTTTAGCGTCCAAAAACCACCATCTGATTATGAGAGACGCCGTAGTGGAGGGCTCCGGAAATTTCGACCACCTGAAGTTCTTTAACGTGCACCAAAATTTGAACACAAGGGCCTGCAATATTTCCGCTTCCATCGGAAATGCAGCCGCTGCAGCAGGGATTTGAACCCGCGACCTGCGGGTCAGCAGCCGAGTACCTTAGCCAATAGACTGATATATTTGGTGTTTAGGCTTAAAAGCACCAAGCAAAAGAAATAAAAGTATCACACGTCTGGGACTAACGCAGTACCGTTTTTATCTCTACGTGGCGTGTTAGAACATTTTTTTTCTGATTTGCCAAGCAGGGTAGATCACGAAAATTTCTTAATAAAATTTTGAAACACTTACTACAGACAAAAAAATTACACAAAAATGGTAGTCATGATCCAGAAATAACTTCATTTTCAAGTTATGGTAACAAAATCAAGCTGTTGAATTTCTTTTTGAGCTGTTGTTTGAAGAGCGTGATAATAAAAAAATACCACGTGAGTGCGGCCTGACGCGCGGAGCTTTTATTGCCCTCACAAGTAAGTTGAACTAATCAAAAACTGCTTTTCGTGCACGAAGGTCATGAGAACAGGCTATCGGGACTACAATGAACGTCAAGCGATAGTTGGACGATTCTGCTCGAAAAGCAAGAAAGAAAATAAAGAAAGAAAAAGATTAAAGAAATTATTGATGAAACGCCAGGGGCAATGCAATAGGAGACCGGAGGCAGCCACAGAGAAACCTATTGGTTGGAGAGAGCGTGGCATTGTGATAAAAAAACGATATTCTAAATGTTCTTTTTTCATAATTCTATCAATTACATGCGATTCCTATATACTAGGTATTTGCAAGCAACACGGCACTATCAGCTGTTAGTTGAAAAGTGTATTGCTTCTACTTCATCTATACATTTAGAAATTTTTGTTTAGAAACCGTCCGTCAAAGCGCGGTGCATGTAAATAGGCAGAAAGAATGAAAAAGCGTTCTCTGCTTAAATAATTGGAAAGCTAGGTGTTGAAAAGAGATCAGCGAAGTCGCAGATTTCAAAAAGATTTATTTGAGACGTTATGGGCGGTTACATCGCGTGCTCAAACAGCCCTCTATCAGCGCTATACAAAACCTACATACAGTCAGCACACTTTCTTTCGATTTCCGCGACATTTCTTTAGTATAAGAGTGGAATACATCTCCTACTTTAGAATTCAGTCTTGCGGGCATTGTCCTCACTTCGATGTAGACGTGGTTTTTTTGTATTCCTATAGAACTAAATTCAGCTGAATCAAATATAAAGATCTTGCACGCCACTCTAAATGTCCAAGATGGTCGATTTATTTCTCAGGAAATTCTCCATCAAGCTATGTTTGAGTGCACCCACAGCTGTACGGAGGGCCTTCTTGCTTCGACCAGATATTCCGAAGCTGTGCCTGGGGAAGAAATGGTTAGGGCAAGTCACTCAGTGGTCATTTAGTATTTCAATAACGTAGAGTTCTGCGGTTAGTGTTCCGTCGAAGAAGACTTAGGCAATAATAATGCCATCATAAACGCCACACGAAACACTGAAATACCACTGCCCAATGAACGAGAGAGGCAGAGGGTAAAGCCTGTTCACAAGTAGTTGCCCCTGCATATTGGTTTTCTACTAGGCCATGACTTGGTGTAGACTCACAGGGCAAGGGCGGTGGTGCCGGTGCCACCTCGTGCGAGGAGACAGCCTGTGGCGCCAAGTATCTTACATTTGCTTTTCCGTAGATCGTTCACAGCCGGTTGCCAGATGAGCCGGTGGTCTATGGTAATTGATAAAAAGTGCACCTTCACACTCCACTGGACGGGGAGGCACCTGAGCGAGAGCCGAGGCGTGGAGTAGTGCGTTGAGGCTCACGGGTGCACGAGCAGGGCTTCCGTCTTGGAGGCGACGAGTGTTATTCCAGTCCCACTAAGCAATGCACCCACAGCGTCGATGACCATCTGCAGGGACTCGAGAAGGACGGACAGTGACCAGCTGCACGTAAATCGCGCAATACCAACAGCTTAAATGGCCGCACGCACAAGACACGCCGTGTCGCACAGCATGTAGCTGGGCTGCTTGACAAGAGCCACTTTAAACAGGAAATGGCACGATATGCTGCAGTGGGGGTGGACACCACTGACGAGGCAGACACAGCTGATTATGGAGCCAACACGAGCGTGAAAAGTGTGGTCTCCCATAAGCTTGCGAGGTATACAAACGTCTACCTGCACACACCTATGTCACGAATTGGGTGAAGAATCGGTGCGTAGGGCAAACAGCACAACGCACTTCTGACACCGAGAAGGACGAGGATGTCTTAATCCCCGTGCGACTCTCATTCCTCGAGGGTGGCGATCACGTCATCCACCCGGTAAGTGGCCGTGCCTTGTGCAAAAAGTGCTCTGTTCAGGAAGGAATGCGTCTGTTGTTGTGGCAATCCACCTAAAGTGTTGCAGTGTCATGGCTTTCATGGTCTTCCCTGCGGCCAAGGTGAGTGATACTGGCTGATAAGACGAGAGCTCCATGTCTGGTTTGTGTGGCTTCAGGATGGAAACCACAAGCGCCCACCCCAGGCAGGCAGCTCACCCATGCGCCACCCTTCTTTGTAGGCTTTCATTCTTCGGGAGCGCATGAACGGGTGAAGTCGCGCAGAACCTGGTAGGTGAGGCCAACCACATAAGAGGCAGACCGCTTCGTGCGGCTGTTGAGCACTACAGTCAGTTCGCTGAGCGTAAACTACTCCGTGCAAAGCGCGGATTTTCTGCCGATAATCCTCAGTGAGAAGGGGCTACCCGGAAGCGAACCACTCAGGCTTATTGAGTCAGGAGTGACAGTCCGTGCAGTGGCTGTAACTAGCTCGGCCAACTCCTGCGCAGTGATCCTCATCGCGACAGCAACACCAAGAACCGAGGATCGAGGCTCTCTGGTTCCAAGGAGGGGGCGAAGATGCGCCAGACGTGAACATGGTTGCGGAGGTAGTACAGTGACGAGCAGAAGCTACCCCAGCTCTGGTTGCGATGGCGTCTGGCGCGCCTGCACCACACCGTGTCAATACAGTTTGAGACTCGCCAATCTTCCGAATTTCGAGAGTGTACCGCAACGATTTGCGCCCTGCGTCGTACTGCCAAGAGGTTCAGGAAGCAAACATCTAGTGGAGGGTTGCCCTGGTGCGGTGCATTGACTGGCTCCTGCATTGTCGCACTCTGCCAGTGCGGTGAAGACCTCTTTAGAGCCTGGTACTAAAGCACACAGTTATCTGATGCGCGCCCTCTACACCACTCTGTAGCTCCGAGCGTACATGGTGGCTGAGTGGGGTTCACCGCGATAGGCTAATGGTAGAAGCCCTGGGAGGTCGGTGTACGATATTATTCATAAAGATATGCACCACCCCCCAGTCTCAAGTTGATGACACTGTCGGACACACCTCGATGCGCCAGAGTGCAACTTCCCGAATTAAAAGATGACATGGGCGGCTCTGTGTGCTGCAGCGAGAAGCTCACCCGCGTAAGTCAGTCGAAACACAGTGCCACAAAGTGTGGTGTTAGTTAAGGTCACCGCCGATGATTGCGTTGCTGTTGAAGTGGCTGGCGAGGCAGGCTATAAAGGCAGTGTCTCTATGTGCTCAGAAATTCGCCATGCGCTCGTAAACACTCACGACACTTGTAAATTCGTGGCTTTAGAAGCGTGTATCTTGAAGCAAGCCTCAACTTTTAAATATTTTTACGCCATTGCGTCACCGATATGATGCAGCACACCAAAAATGGCTCCAGAATTCTCGCAAGTCCCAAATAATGCACCAATAGGCGAACGAAACTGTTGAAAATGTGCTGGATCGGAGCATCGAGGAGCGTGCGCGACGGATGGAGATGACGAAGAGGTAAAAATAGGGACGCGCTAGTCATGGACAGCTTGAGCTTCAAGACAAATAAACGGGTCGTCTCCGCCTAACGTCTGCGGATGGGTTATTTGTTACATTTGGTGCATGAAAACCGGGATGCACCTCTTCGGAGACTTCCCTGAACGTCACGATCATGCGAATTCTGACCAGTTTCGGAAGAAGCGCAGCTGGATCACAGCTGGTGTCACCGGAGCCCTAGCAATGTTATTGGACCTGCTGCAGCAACTGGACCCTGACGCCTCAACGATTGCCTGCCACATGGATTTCCTGAAAGATAAAGAAGCAGCACTTCCAGGCTCGATGAGGCCATTCTGGCGGCAACGGATGAAGAAAACCTGGATCGTAAAGTGGAAACTACAGACGAGTACAAGGCAAAGATTCTCTACGCCGTGTCACGAGCTAAGTTCTGGGTACAGGATCGTGAGAAGGCCGCCACTACGGAGTCACGGCCCACTGGACCCGGGCCAAACAACCTAGAACTTCCAAGCTCCGTCGAAGCAGCAGGGCATGAGAGAGCACACCATCCGCTTGAGGTTCAACTGCCTAAGCTCCAGATTCCAATGTTTGATGGTAGTCTTTGTGGATAACGGTTCTTTTGGACCATTTCGATGCTACCATCCACGAAAATACCGAGCTACCGCGAATCAAAAAATTCAAGTACCTCGACACTTACTTAACCGGGAGCACGAAGCGAGCTGTCGAAGGCATTCATTTAGCAGAGCGAAAATAAAACCTTGCAGTCAAGGCCCTCACAGATCGCTTTGACGCCAAGATCTTTTTGTGAACGATCATGTTGATTATCTACTTGCGCTAAGCATTGTGAAAAGCTCTCCAGACGTTCGAAGGCTTCGTCTGCTGCATGATAGTGTGCAGTTCCACGTCAGTGCCTTGGAAAGCTTAGGAGTTGCGCCCGACCAGTACACTGTTGTCTTAAACCGTGTCCTAATGCGATATCTGCAGGGCGATGTCGCTATTATCTACAGACATAAATCCGAAAAATTGAACAGCGCCTCCAGCATCGCCGAAGCTTCTGAAGACCAGACGTGGCTCGTCAAGGATTTACTAACGTTTGTCCACATTTAAGTGGAAATCCGGGAGGAGGGCCGGTTACAGTTTCGTCATTTGTCGCAAGATGAAGCCAGAACTCACGTATCTGAAGAAACGTGTGGCATAGAAATCATACGGTCAGAGTCCACCCTAGTGGGGTCTACTTTGCCTGTTAGACTGGCGTGGAAAGGATCACATGAGGGCTGCTTGCAATGCCAACCTATCGTCTGAAGAGAAGCGGGCAGGCTATAGAACACCAATTTTTGCTTCCGCTGTGGAACACGAAACCACATCGCTAGAATGTGCAGGAAGTCATTCAATCTTTCGTATGGTACTTACAAGCGGCGCGCCCTGACTATTCCTTGCGAGTTATCACGCCCGACCGAGGATACACACCCCAACACAGGATTATCAGCCTTCTCTCAATCACCCCAATTAACCATGCCAATGGTCACTACTGCCCAGAGTCACGTTGACTCCTCTCGCGTATTGTTTCAGACAGGTTGAATTTGGGTAGAGTTTGAAGACCACCGACTTCTCGTGTGGGTAGTGCTGGACAGTGGCAGTCAGCGCAAATACATTTCTGCAGACCTGCCAAGGACGCTTCAGTGCTTTGTTGTAGGAAAAGAAGAGCTCTCCCTTGTCACTTTGGTAGGATACAAGTGACGAAGGTGACTTTGCACCAAGCGTGTCAACGTGCGGTTTCAAAACTAGTTCACCGATTCAGCAAATACCTTGGAAGCGTTAACGATTCCTGAAATTTGCTCTGTCACAAGCTCACCACTCGACTCAAACATTTCGCACCAACTTCTAGAACGGGAGTACAACATAGCTGACCACTTTCAACAAAGTACGTGGCAACCAAACGATATTAATGTCTTCAAAGGATCGAACGCTTTTTGGCAAGTCACAAGTGGCAAAATCGATCGCACCAGTGCATGTATAATCTCGATCGAAACCACCTTCGGATGGATGGCGCAAGGCCCTATAATGTCCGACAGCCAATTCTCAACAAGTGCATTGTTAGTTACGACTGACATTTATGACGTGTTGTCAATATGGCGTCTCCACGCAATCGGGATCGACGCCACCTGTTTCCAGACCATCGGAAGTGCCCCCCCCCCTTGTCTGCATTTATGCAGAGCATCTCCAAGCAAGATGGTCGTTATCAAGTGCCTCTAATGGTCTAACCGCCCGGGTTACCGTAATTTGGAAGCAACAGTTGCTGACTGGCCGACCATCGACTGCGAATTAAAAGTAATCGTTTCTGAGAGCAGCCATAACTGCTGGAAAAATACGACAAAGCAAATTCAGCTTATTTAAACGATGGTCATACCGAAAGGGTACAGGACGAGCAGCTACTCAAGGCCAACATGCTATATGCCCCATCACACCGTGGTTCACGGTTAGGCTGTAACAGTGAAGCTTCACGTGGTATTTGACGCATCATCGCATGAAGCTAATCATTTTTGCCTTAACGATTTACTCTCGAAAGGCGTAAAACTTGGGGCAGACATCATCAAACTCCTATTAAACTTTCTACCATCCTGTGGCGCTCGCTGCTGATATAAAGAAAGCATATCTGCAGCATCTCATTAGGCCTGAAGACCGAGACCTGTTACGCTTCATCTGGCTGGAAAGATTACCGACTAAGCAAGAGCCCACGCCACCCACAACAATGTGGAGAATAACGAGGGTTCCATTCGGAGCCGCATGCAGCCCATTCCTTTTGGCCGCTACACTTCAACACTACTTATCGTCTTATAAGCAGAAATAACCAGTACAGTAGCCCTCTTAGAGCAGGCCTTCTTTGTGGACGACCTTCTGGTAGGACTACCGAGCACGTAGGAGGCAATAAAGTTGTATGAAGAAACAAAGAAAATATCCAGGGAGGCCAGCATGGAGCTCCGGAAATGGGCTTTTAATTGTGACAGCTTGAAGGAGCGATTCCTCCACGATAAATGTGTTATTGAAGATGAAGCAGGTGACAGTCACAAGATGAAGATTCTTAAAATTTATTGGGAACATTCTGGTGAAAGCTTCCTCCTCACAACTGAACAAGCTGCTATTTTCGCATCTCGGAAGCCTTCGACCAAACGCGTGGCACTGCAAACGTCGGCGTAACTTGACGACCCCTTCGGATAACTCAGCCCATTTATCCTAAAGGCCAAGATTGTATTCCAAGATCTTTGGAAGAAGAACATTGCATGGGACGCGATCTTGCCAGATGAAGAGCAAGTCAAGTGGAACAGCTGGTGCTCAGAGCTGAATGGCGCAACCTGAGTCTACATCCCACGATACGTGTTCCTGAGAGACGACGTCAAGCCATTCAAAGTCGAGCTGCATACTCTCGCTGATGCCAGTCCAAGAGCGCATGGCACGTGCATCTACGCCCGTGTAAGATCTGAATCTGGTATCAGCTTCACACACCTGTTAATCAGCAAAGGTAGACTTGCTCCGATCAAGATTGTGTCACTTGCGCGCCTGGAGCTCCTCTCGTGCGTCATCGCAACGCGGCTAAGCTGCTACGTAAAAAAGTGTGGTTTCTACAACGCGCTCCAGGGTTCTTCTGAACAGAATCGCGGGTGGCACTCCACTGGATAAGGAGTTCATTAACCAAACTAGACCCCTTTGTAGTACACCGAGTTTCTGATATACAACAATTACTCAATCTATCACAATGGTTTCATCGTAGCAGCAAGGACAATCCCGCTGACGTTATTACTTGTGGAGAATCACATACGTGTTTCATGGAATCTAATATATTGTGGCAGGGCCCAGCTTAGCTCTCTGACCAGGGAAAACAATTTGAAGGTGCAAGCAACTCCAAAAATTGCACCACAACGACAGACATTTTATTGGTGGAATCGAGCGATTTTTGAGGCACATCTATGCGAATTACGTCCGTTTGTCCATCAGGTGTTTTCCTCCGTCAATGGATCTTGCGCGTAGAAGACTACAGCTCTATTACGAGGCTGCTATGATTCACTACATGAATCAAGCGCTTCGTCCATGTCGCGAAGCGCTTCGTCCAAGCGCTTCGCGACACCCCCCTTCATTATCTGGACCTATCATGGCGGAAGAGTTATTACAGGCTGAACATTTTTGGCTACAGACCATTCAATAACAATTCTTTCCCAACAAATTTCTTTCCCTGCGCAAGGGTCAGCCGTTACCCACAACATCTTGTGTTCTTCGCTTTTGACTGTTTACTGCTGCACTAGCTTTGCGCTATTCACGACATACGCCATCCTATTCTCGTGGCAAATAATAAGCTCACCAGCCTTATCGTATCAGCGGCAGACGTGTGCACTATCCACGCAGGTGTTGAAGCAACATTAACGCAGCTTCAAGAGCGCTTTTGGCTGCTTAAGGAAAGCCACAGTAAAAAAACATAGTTTAGAAATGCAGGATTTTCAATGATGGAAGGCAGCAGCAGTATCTGCACCAATGGGTCCTCTACCACGCGAGAGAATTAGTGAAGCAAGCCCATTCACCATTGTCGGGCTTGATTACTGTGGGCCCTTATACGTTAAACTGGCAAGTGGTTCTGCAAAGTCCTACGACCTTCTTTTCTCATATGCAGTCACACGAACGGTACATCTATAACTAACCTCAGACACGACTGCCACAGCAACATTGCTCGCCTTCCGCCGTTTCGTCGCCCGGTGCGGAGTTCCTTCGACGGTAAACTCCGACAACGCTCAAACTTTCCGCAGCTGCGCAAAAACACTTGCATCTATACTACGAGCACTTCGGGAGTACGTGGCCAAGCTACGGATACAGTGGAAGTTCATCGTAGAAAGAGCTCCATGGTTAGGCAGATGGTGGGAGCGTCTCATTCGCTCAACAAAAAGCTCCTTGAAACGCTCGTTGGGACGCAGCAGCCTCGGCGTGGAAGCTCTCACAACTGTGCTGTGCGAGATTGAACCAGTAATCAATGGCAGAGCACTCATGTATCTCGAGGTGTGAACCCGATGAGGTCCAGCCATTAACTCCATCGAAGTTCTTGTTTGGGAAGCGCAGCATTTACCTGCCACAATAAATTGTCTTCTCGGAGCTTCCGACTACAGTTGACTTGAACCGCAAGGCTCTTCATCACCAACGTATCACAGATGAGCTTTGAAAAAGATGGAAACGAGCCTATCTGCTAATACTGCGTTCAGCTCATAACAGCCCAAGTCGTTCATAAACGAAACTACAGATCGGTGATATAGCGATTATGTTAGTGGACAATACACCCGCAACGTACTGGAAGCTAGGCCGAGTGAACGCCTTATTGCTAGGAAGAGACAGCATGGTGCGCGCGTGCTCAGTGCGTCTAGCCAATGGTTCAGTAGTGAATCTCTCGGTGCGAAAACTCTGCACCCTCGAAGCATCAGACTTATCTTAGCGCGCACTGGAGAATGTTGCAAAACGCACCGGAACGAAGTATCGAGGAGCGTGCGCGATGGATGGAGAAGACGACGAGCTGGAAATAGGGTCGCGCTAGGCATGGAAAGCTTAGGTAGGCTCCATGACGAATAAACGGGTCGTCTCCGCCTAACGTCTGCGGCCCGGTTATTTGTTACATCCACAGCCACTACGCAGTTGGTCGCATGCTGGAAAAAAAAAACAACGCGACAGATGGGCTTAGAGAGTTCGCTGTAAGTTACAAGCCCTAGCGCTCAATTCTAGAGATGTTTCCGATTACTTATTCCTAATCATCTGAAAATCTGCGATTCATTTGGGTGCTCTAACACAAAGGAATTTTACTGAATGAAGTTGCGCACTTTATTGCAAAAGCTTCTCTGGCAGGCACAGTTCTCTCTATCGTTCTAGATACGGCATTTAACTCTGAGGGAAGTTTCAGAAAGTGTGCATTATGTGTGCTTACCCCAAGTCTCGATTAATCGCCGGACTTTCTGCACCTACAGTTTTCTTGGAGAGGGAAATGGTGTGTAGCAAGACGGGCTGAATTCGTAATGACCTGAATGCGTTGTAGAATTCCAAATTTTATTTTTTACATGCACAAAGCGGGTCGCGATCTCCTATTTTTGCTCCTATCGAACACTTTCTCCTATCGAACGCATCTTGTTGAGCGTCCGACGTGTATTCTTACACAGAAAATGAAGTATCAGAAATATTTAGCGGAAGTGTGGTCTACAGTTTACGTCGGCCGTTCTGTTATCTTTCGGGGCTTCTGCTCGGGGACATTCGGACAGTAATATTTTAAAAGCTGTTGAAAACCTATATGCGACTCGAATAGATTTATCAGGTGTATTGACGGCCAGTGATTCTTTATTATGTTTTAGTAGGCAAAAAGTCTTCGGTCACTGAAAAGTTGCACAAAATAGTGCAATCTAAAAGTACAAATATTCATTATTATAGTTACAATAAACGTTCACCGCTAACCCGTTTTAGGTCTTAATAATATTAATCATATATCGAGTATGTTTGGTCCGCCCGACACTTTGCCAATTCCCCTGAGTGGGTAGCTGCCAATATTCTAGAGAGCATCGCGATCATCATCATCATTCATTAAACAGACCGCCCTCCTTGCAGCGCTGCCGAAGTTTTTTTTTGTTGTATCTATGTTTTTTTTGTTCCGAAGAGGGCTGCGTATAAACAAAAAGTACCCTGACGGCCGTTTTTGACGGGCTCAATCTGTGTTCACGTGATAGTCAGGCATATTGGCATGTGAAACGCTCGTTATGTGGCACTTTGAGCTGAAATGAAAACGTGATGCTTATGTCCACCTATATACTGGACATTACGCGGTACAATTGATTAACAGTGCCGAGTTTTCTTGATCGATTCAAGCTTCAACTCTATGATGTGTCTAATATCCCTAAGGAACATTTTGTTTGAATATGTACCTGTTATTTTCCTGATTGTTGTAGTGTTCCACGTTTATTTTTTGTGTGTATGTTATTGAATGTTTCTTTGTACTGTTTTGTTATGTCTGTGTTATTGGTACTGTTTTGGTGTACATATGTTATTTCGCGCCCTTCGTGGGCATTAAGTGAAAATGCCTAAGTTATTTAAATATGTGAAATTCATTGCAAAATACTAATAAAAATAAGCTGTGGCAATATTTTTTTTCGAAGTGGCAAAATTAATACTGTGCCGCTTCCTTTTATCGCCAGATATAACGATTGCTTGGTACATAAGCCAGTAAGGACTGTTAAGTAAATTTTGCTTCACAGTGAGGAAAAAAATGTCGAACTAGCATTTTTTTCTACTTTGTACATTACTAGACGACATTTAGTCAAATTATTAAACATTGTTTCTGAAAACTACCCTGGTAATGACGAATCCCCCAGCGCCAGTGTGTGCCACTGCCTAGTTCTACCCTGCTCTACTCTATTCGTCCTCCTTCCAGATTTTTTGTTCATTTTTGCGGCAAAATCTTCAGCGATCATTCTAACTCTCCAAAAGTCCCGCCCTTCCTTTGCCGGATTCACTATCGTTACCATCCTGCGTCGCTTTCAAAACACTACTTCTGCAACATTAAGGTATGAAGTTTATTTGCAATTAAAAGGAATATCATTGCAATAAATGTCTGATGCACATGCAAAGGCAACATTTAATGGCCTGGTATTAATGTATTTCCATTCATATTCATTAAATGTGCTAAATTCATGTGAAATGAGTTTTCTGCGCCGTCAATAACAACCGAATTAGAATTTCAGCACTTTGATAGTAAAATGTGTCATACACGAGCAACTGGAGTAGCGATCACTCAATTACACGTCGTCAGACTCCATATCTAAATATTTATTCACCCTACAGATGGTCTGAAAGCATCCCCTGAAATTTAATTTTGAGCAGTACAGGATAGACTAAAGCATTATTGAATTTTTGTTAATGAATATATTAACTTGTGCAAGATTAGCTTGAAGCAGTATTCTCACTTTCGTGTCAGCTGATTTTATCACTGCCTGAACTTGCTTTTTACTGCTCGTCCAGCCACAAAAGACCGCTGACCACGCTCTGTATGTCTCCTCTCAAGTGAGTCAGGCGTCCATGCTGTCCATGCTGGTGTGTCTCGCCCATGTCGCAGTCAACATCGCAAAAACAGCATTGTCAGCGTCTCCTCTAGTTTGGTAGAGTCTCTGTTCAAGGTGAACTTTCAATGTCTCGCGCATACGCATCGAAATACGCACGTACGTTGCTTGGAATTTCCAACCTGCAAGCTTTTACAGCCGACGGCAGGAGTTCTCCGCAAGCAAAACATTCTTTCTTGTGATATTTCAAATCAGTAACGCACATCTGTTTAACGACATGCTCGCACGTTCTGCTGTGGAAATCGGTGCTCGAAATGTGATAAAATAGAACAAAAACACGAACGCTGACGAGCAAACGAAAGTTCGTTTCGAATTGTGTCGCTACTTCATTGGGACGCGGAGAACACCACATTTTAGACAAACAAACAAAACACAGACAGCAAAAGTGAAGCTGTAAGGTGTCACGGCCAGTCGGCCCCGTGATCACAACAATGAGATCGTTGACGTCCTTACTAGCGGATGGTCAAATAATAACTGGAGAGGCACTTGTGAAATCTCCAGACACGTCATAATCTTCTAGTTGTCGCAGGATGCTGAGACTCCGTTAGCTTGCGCGAGCTCTTCGCCCTCATAGTAAAATAACTTTACGTACACATTTCATACTGCTCTTAAAAAGATTCGCATATCAAGCAATCAAGTGAGGATCACAACTGTAGCTTGAAATTTCACGTCCCACCACATTCAAGCAGTGCCTTACTCATCTCAGGATTTTTGGAATGTCTTTCATGTATAACTTGCCTTATGCAGCAGAGACTAACTAGTATAATTTATAATTTTCGCCAACCTTTGGCGTCCTGGCCAAGCTTCCAGCAGCGAAGCCGCAGGTGGAGCTAGCTGAGCCACGCGCCAACATGTCGACCGACAATGACCGCATGCCTGCGCGTGCTGGCTACGCGTGTAAACGGTAGAAGACGAAGAAGAGAGCGAGCTCTCACGCGCAGTTCGCACCACTCAGCCGACAGACAGGCCGCCTGCTTAGACGCTCGTCGGAGGCTTGAAATCACTGCGGCAGGGTGCCAGTCCTCTGCGCAACCACCTTCGGCCACCGAAACCAGAGGTAAGCGTCGTCCTCTTATAGGGTAGGCGGAGTATTTGACTGCCATCATTGTCAGCACTGGGGCTTTCTTTCGTCCCGCATGCTGCCGAACGCAATAGCCGTCAATATTGAGGCCTTTAGAAGCACTGGACGTATCGCATACGCTGACTAGGCGGCTTACGAGCAATCTTGGGTGGATAGATCGACACTCGCCGACAAAATATGAAGGCTATTTTGTACGGCTGGGACAATTTTTTTCATCAAAAATTGTGGTACTGCATGAGCGCGCGTTCGTGGCATTCACGAGCCACCTTTTTCTTCCTGCACGTGTCACGATGTACGCGCTCGCAATCGGAACTCCAGATCGAACTACAGGTTTTCCCGCTCAATTTATTCCAAGCGCCAGCCAAATTGATTAAGGCGCCAGTCAATTTAATCCAGCCGCCACTGAAATTAATCTAGGTGCCATTCGTTTTAATCCAAGTGCCACTGAAATCAATCCAACCGCCAGCCGATTTAATCCGGACGCCAGTGATTTTAATCCTGATGACATTGTGACTTCAAAACGACCCAGAATTTTCGGGAATGCATGGAGTGAATAGCCTTGGAGTGAATTTAACAGAGAAAAACCATGAATGAGTCACTAGTGACGCCATGTGACTCGCGCGACTTTATCACGCCTATCACCCGCGTAAGCACTATTCACACCTTCGACATGCATATCAAAGGAAACGCCGTGCACACAGTAATAACTTGATACTTATTAACTAGGCCAATGCTCTCATCACGAGTGACTTAGGTGACGTCCTCGCGCATATCACCCACGCACACACTGTCTTAACCTTCCGTCATGCATATCAAATGAAACGTCTTTGAAAGGGCGGGATCTTGATACCTAAAACTCGGCCAAGTCACCGGATCACCAGTGACGCAGGGGACGTCATCACAAATATCACCCGCGCACGTTATTTACTCGCCTGCCGGCATGCATGCCAAACGAAACGTCTTTGAGAGAGCGATAACGTGGTACCTATGGCTCGGCCAACTGACTTCATCACTTGTGATTTAGGTGACGTCATCACGCCTATCACCCACGCACGCAATGTCTAACCTGCCATCATGTATACCAAACGAAACGTCTTCGAGAGGCTAACAAATTGAACGCTGTCAATCGGCCTAGTGACGTGATTACTAGTGACTCGTGTGACGTCATCGCGTCTGACACCCACGCACGCAGTGTCTAACATGAGTTCATATATATCAAACGAAACATCTCTGAGAGAGTAATAACTTCAACGCTGTCACAAGGCCCAGTGACGTCATCACTAGTGACTTGCGTGACGTCATCTCGCCTAAGACTCACGCAAGCACACTCTAATGTGCCTTCATGCATATCAAACAAAACGTCTTTGAAAGGGTAATAACTTAAATGCTGGCACTAGGCCGAGTGACGTCATCACTAGTGACTCACGTGACGTCAACACGCCTATCACACGCACACGCAGTGTCCAAACCTGTCTTCATACATATCAAACGAAACGTCTTTGAGAGAGTAATAACTTGAATGCTGTCACTAGGCCCCGTGACGTCGTCACTAGTGACTCGCGTGGCTTCATCTCACCTAAAAATCATTCAAGCACTCTCTAATGTGCCTTCATGCATATCAAACAAAACGTCTTTGAAAGAGTAATAACTTGAACGATGTTACTAGGCCGAGTGACGTCATCACTAGTGACTCACGTGACGTCAACACGCCTATCACACGCACACGCAGTGTCCAAACCTGTCTTCATACATATCAAACGAAATGTCTTTGAGAGAGTAATAACTTGAACGTTGTCACAAGGTCCAGTGATGTCATCACTAGTGACTAGCGTGACGTCATTTCACCTAAAAATCATTCAAGCACTCTCTAATGTGCCTTCATGCATATCAAACAAAACGTCTTTGAAAGAGTAATAACTTGAACGATGTTACTAGGCCGAGTGACGTCATCACTAGTGACTCACGTGACGTCAACACGCCTATCACACGCACACGCAGTGTCCAAACCTGTCTTCATACATATCAAACGAAATGTCTTTGAGAGAGTAATAACTTGAACGTTGTCACAAGGTCCAGTGATGTCATCACTAGTGACTAGCGTGACGTCATTTCACCTAAGACTCACGCAAGCACTCTCCAATGTGCATTCGTGCATGTCAAACAAAACGTCTTTGAGAGGGTAATAACTTGAACGCTGTTACTAGGCCTAGTGACGTCATCACTAGTGACTCACGTGACGTCATTACGCCAATCACACACGCACGTGGTGTCCTAACCTGTCTTCATGCATGTCAAACAAAACGTCTTTGAGAGAGTAATAACTTGAACGCTGTATTTAGGCCTAGTGACGTCATCACTAGTGACTCACGTGACGTCATCACGCCTACCACGGACGCACGTGGTGTCCTAACTTGTCTTCATGCATATCAAACGAAACGTCTTTGAGAGAGTAATAACTTGAACGTTGTCACAAGGTCCAGTGTTGTCATCACTAGTGACTAGCGTGACGTCATTTCACCTAAGACTCACGCAAGCACTCTCCAATGTGCATTCGTGCATATCAAACAAAACGTCTTTGAAAGAGTAATAACTTGAACGATGTTACTAGGCCTAGTGACGTCATCACTAGTGACTCACGTGACGTCATCACGCCTATCACACACGCACGTGGTGTCCTAACCTGTCTTCATGCATATCAAACGTAACGTCTTTGAGAGAGTAATAACTTGAACGCTGTCACTAGGCCTAGAGACGTCATCACTAGTGACTCAAGTGACGTAGTCACGCCTATCACACACGCACGTGGTGTCCTAACTTGTCTTCATGCATATCAAACGAAACGTCTTTGAGAGAGTAATAACTTGAACGTTGTCATAATGTCCAGTGACGTCATCACTAGTGACTAGTGTGACGTCATTTCACCTAAGACTCACGCAAGCACTCTCTAATGTGCCTTCGTGCATGTGAAACGAAACGTCTTTGAGAGTGTAATAACTTGAACGCTGTCACTAGGCCCAGTGACGTCATCACTAGTGACTGGCGTGGCGTCATCTCACCTAAAAATCATGCAAGCACTCTCTAATGTGCCTTCATGTATATCAAACAAAACGTCTTTGAAAGAGTAATAACTTGAACGATGTTACTAGGCCTATTGACGTCATCACTAGTAACTCACGTGACGTCATCACGCCTATCACACACTGATGGGGATTGCCCTAATAGAGGGCAATCCCCATACTTGAGATACATACTATTGCTATTTGCAAATGGCCATTTGCTGAGGCGCCATTCAATGCTGTGCCTGGCTCGTGCCTTCCTTTCTACATTCTGCACCACGCCGTTTCTTATAGGTTAGTGTGCTTGGAATAAGCGTACCTGTTTAGTGTAGAACGCCTGTCCGTTCACAGTACTGTGGCCTGGCTGCCCGCATTTTCAAGGCATTCTACGAAACACGAGAAGCAACAAAAAAGACGCGTACATCTACCCACACGACGAGCTGGAGTAAATGCGTCGCGGAGAGGTCAGGGTATCGGTTGAATGTCGCGTAATTGAGTATGGTTTGGAAAATGCTTAATTGTCATTTCGCCTTCATTATTCCTATTTATTGAATGAAGGAGAAGCGTTGTCCTCAACGAGTGATGGGACGCTGTTGTTGGGTTGTACCACACTGCTGCTTGAAGGTACTGTTGCTTCCATCGCATCTACTCGAATCAAGAAAAGCGTCAAGTCGAACAAAAACCATGTAAAGACGCCTTTGACTGAATTCGAAACGCGCAATCTGGTGCCTACGTATTCTAATTAGCTGGAGAACGGCTGTGCAGCGCGAGAAGTCAGTTTTTTACTAGCTGACGCTGCCTGCGACGGCCTTCAAGTTAATGTTCTCTCAATGACGTTTCGTTTGATATTCATGAAAGCACGTTAGAGAGTGCTTGCATGACTGTTAGTCGTGATGACGTCACGTAAATCACTAGTGATCAAGTCGATTGGCCGAGTCATAAGTATAACATTATTGCTCTCTCACAGACGTTTCGTTCGATATGCATGAAGACAGGTTAGGACATTGCGTGCGTGAGTGATAGACGCGATGACGTCACATGAGTCACTAGTAATCACGTCACTAGGCCTAGTGAGAGCATTCAAGTTATTACTCTCTCAAAGACGTTTCGTTTGATATACATGAAGGCAGGTTACAGAGTGCTTGCGTGGGTGTCAGGCGTGATGGCGTCACGCGAGTCACTAGTGATCATGTAACTAGGCCAAGTGACAGCGTTCGAGTTATTACACTCTCAAAGACGTTTCATTTGATATTTATGAAGACAGGTTAGGACACCGCGTGCGTGTGTGATAGGCATGATGACGTCACTTGAGTCACTAGTGATCACGTCACTAGGCCAAGTGAAGGCGTTCGAGTTTTTACACTCTCACAGACGTTTCGTTTGATATTTATGAAGACAGGTTAGGACACCGCGTGCGTGTGTGGTAGGCATGATGCCGTCACTTGAGTCCCTAGTGATGACGTCACAAGGCCAAGTGACAGCGTTCGAGTTATTACACTCTCAAAGACGTTTCGTTTGATATTTATGAAGACAGGTTAGGACACCGCATTCGTGTGAGATAGGCATGATGACGTCATTTGAGTCACTAGTGATCACGTCACTAGGCCAAGTGACAGCGTTCGAGTTATTACACTCTCACAGACGTTTCGTTTGACATTTATGAAGACAAGTTAGGACACCGCGTGCGTGTGTGATAGGCATGATGACGTCACTTGAGTCACTAGTGATGACGTCACCAGGCCTAGTGACAGCGTTCAAGTTATTACTCTCTCACAGACGTTTCGTTTGATATGCACGAAGACAAGTTTGGACACCGCGTGCGTGTGTGATAGGCATGATGGCGTCACTTGAGTCACTAGTGATGACGTCACCAGGCCAAGTGACAGCGTTCAAGTTATTACTCTTTTAAAGACGTTACAATTGATATGCACGAAGACAGGTTAGGACACCATTTGCGTGTGTGATAGGCGTGATGACGTCACGTGAGTCACTGTTGATGACGTCACTAGGCCTAGTAACATCGATCAAGTTATTACTCTTTCAAAGACGTTTTGTTTGATATGCATGAAGACAGGTTTGGACACTGCGTGTGCGTGTGATAGGCGTGATGACGTCACGTGAGTCACTAGTGATGACGTCACTCGGCCGATTGCCAGCATTCAAGTTA
The DNA here is from genome assembly GCF_043290135.1 of Rhipicephalus microplus. Classification (NCBI taxonomy): domain Eukaryota; kingdom Metazoa; phylum Arthropoda; class Arachnida; order Ixodida; family Ixodidae; genus Rhipicephalus; species Rhipicephalus microplus. Next base: position 336,631,751 of record NC_134710.1, read on the forward strand.
TTACCCTTTCAAAGACGTTTTGTTTGATATGCATGAAGGTACATTAGAGAGTGCTTGCGTGATTTTTAGGGGAGATGACGCCACACCAGTCACTAGTGATGATGTCACTGGGCCTAGTGACAGCGTTCAAGTTATTACCCTCTCAAGGACGTTTTGTTTGACATGCACGAAGGCACATTAGAGAGTGCTTGCGTGAGTCTTAGGTGAAATGACGTCACGCTAGTCACTAGTGATTACGTCACTGGACCTTGTGACAACGTTCAAGTTACTACTCTCTCAAAGACGTTTCGTTTGATATGCGTGAAGACAAGTTAGGACACCACGTGCGTGTGTGGTAGGCATGACTACGTCACTTGAGTCACTAGTGATGCCGTCACTAGGCCTAGTGACATCGTTCAAGTTATTACTCTCTCAGAGACATTTCGTTTGATATGCATGAAGACAGGTTAGGATACCACGTGCGTGTGTGATAGGCGTGATGACGTCACGTGAGTCACTAGTGATGACGTCACTAGGCCTAGTAACATTGTTCAAGTTATTACTCTTTCAAAGACGTTTTGTTTGATATGCATGAAGACAGGTTTGGACACTGCGTGTGCGTGTGATAGGCGTGATGACGTCACGTGAGTCACTAGTGATGACGTCACTCGGCCGATTGCCAGCATTCAAGTTATTACCCTTTCAAAGACGTTTTGTTTGATATGCATGAAGGTACATTAGAGAGTGCTTGCGTGAGTCTTAGGCGAGATGACGTCACGCTAGTCACTAGTGATGACGTCACTGGGCCTTTTGACTGCGTTCAAGTTATTACTCTCTCAAAGATGTTTCGTTTGGTATACATGATGGCAGGTTAGACATTGCGTGCGTGGGTGATAGGCGTGATGACGTCACCTAAATCACAAGTGATGAAGTCAGTTGGCCGAGCCATAGGTACCACGTTATCGCTCTCTCAAAAACGTTTCGTTTGGCATGCATGCCGGCAGGCGAGTAAATAACGTGCGCGGGTGATATTTGTGATGACGTCCCCTGAGTCACTGGTGATATGGTGACTTGGCCGAGTTTTAGGTATCAAGATCCCGCCCTTTCAAAGACGTTTCATTTGATATGCATGACGGAAGGTTAAGACAGTGTGTGCGTGGGTGATATGCGCGAGGACGTCACCTAAGTCACTCGTGATGAGATCATTGGCCTAGTTAATAAGTATCAAGTTATTACTGTGTGGACGGCGTTTCCTTTGATATGCATGTCGAAGGTGTGAATAGTGCTTACGCGGGTGATAGGCGTGATAAAGTCGCGCGAGTCACATTGTCTCAATAGTGACTCATTCATGGTTCATAGTTTTTCCCTGTCAAATTCACTCCAAAGCTATTCACTCCACGCATTCCCGAAAATTCTGGGACGTTTTGAAGTCACAATGTCATCAGGATTAAATTCACTGGCTTCCAGATTAAATCGGCTGGCGGTTGGATTAATTTCAGTGGCACTTGGATTAAAATGAATGGCACCTTGATTAATTTCAGTGGCGGCTGGATTAAATTGACTGGCGCCTAGATTAATTTGGCTGGCGCTTGGAGTAAATTGAGCGGGAAAACCTGTATATCCTTTTAAATATACTGCCCAAGTTTTCCTTTATTTCGTCTGACGTACATCAGTGGGTGCTCTAAATGTGTTGTTAAAGGAGCACGCTTTGCCACAACATTAACGTAAGGGCTGTAGATGTTTGCCGCTGTCTTGTCGTTCGCACGCCTTTTTCTCCGTTCGGCCTTTGCTCGGGCGCCACACGCCACGTTTTCCTGGAATATGCATTCCGACGGTGATTCGAAATTTAGTCACTTCCGTGGCCTTGATAGGTATGGACTTAGGTCAATCCTGCGCGCTTTATCTATATGAACATAAAAATACGAGCCCCCACTTTTAGGTAATAAAAAATGTTTATACAATCGGCGGTGATAACCAACGTTTTTTTTCTGTATAAACTGACCACTGAACAGGCGCCTGACTGTCACATAGTATACTTTCATTAGGAAATATAAATTGTGGGGAACGTATGTCACGTATCTATTTTGATTACCAGTGCGGGCAATCATCTCGTATCTCAATGTCACGAGATGGCATAGTTTCAGCATTTCGAAACTATAGTGGGCCTTGACCAGTCCGAGTTGTCTTTCTTCTGCCAAGAACACAGCATATGGACTGCAATTCCACAGCTTCTTTTTCTTATCTATATTATTTGAAAGAACTGCAGAATATTCTGCGAGGATTCCATCACTCCGATCATTTTTTCTAAAGTCGCTGCAGTGCATTGAAGCCGCCATTTTGTTTGTCTTTTTCACTTACTGCTTCTAGATGGAAATTTTAGATTAGAATGGTGGACCTGTGAGTTTCTAAACCTGCGCCACTTCAATCTGAACCAAGATCTTCATATAAAAATTACAGTTCTTTGTTTTGCTGTAATGTGGCTCGAGTCTACTCACGGGTGCTTCTCGGGGACCCTAGATCACTGGGATCAAGGGAGGTGCTGAACGTCTCCTAACTTCTTGTGCTCTTCACCGCGGTTGGTATGTTTTTTTCGCAATCCTAAAGTGTTTTTTTTTTCACTTTTGAGGTCAGCATGTACAGAGAGTTTCACCAATTGTGCGAGACGTGAAATAAATTTGACATTCACCTTTGTATATAGGTTTGCTCTAGCGGCAGCACTTATGAATTAGTGAATATCTCGAATGAGACATTAGGTAAAAAACAACTGTCTCAAGTCGCGCATGTAAGCGGTAGGCTCAATAGAGAGAATCGTAGCCATTTCTTCGAAGAACTGCCTTGATCATTTTCAAATTTGGCCTCTGAGAATTTTAGCAATCTGGCCAATATCACTGTCAAAACATAAAACAAAGAGCGCAGTCGCGAAAGGTCACCATCTTCCTCGCCATCCAAATAGCTATAAGTACTCTACTCCTGCAACGGTCAAGGGATTGAAGCACGAAAGTGACACCTTATGCTGCTACATCGAGGAAAGTACAAAGCACCACCTCAACTTCTCATACGCCAAGTTAGGCGTTTGGCGGTGCACACTAAATTCATTGATAGCGGCGAGCCTGGAAGCTTTGGTGCAGTGCACAGGATGAGGTAAGAGTACTGTTGAAGTAAAGTGCCCATCAACACTGGTCACTCAAGGGCTTCATGTAGTATACACTAAAGCGTACTTTTGCCTTGAATATGCCAATGAGAATCTGCAGTTAAAACAGACTCACAGCTATTGTTACCAAATCCAAACGCAAATATCTGTAATTGGAGCTGAATACTGCAATTTTGTTGTTCGGTCGCCTCCATTTTCGCACATCGAGAGAATACCTCGAGACATCGGCCTTTTTGAAGGTGTGCTGCCACAGGCTAAGACGTTTTTTAGCCATGTGATTTTTCCAGAGCTTTTCGTAGAGCGTTTTTTCAAGAAAGGAAACTGTGGACACTTCAAACAGAACTGATGCAGAAGCCTTCTGCTGCTGTGGAGGCCCTGAAGCATGCATGATGCTAGGATGTGATGGGGGCAAATACAGATATAAAAGGTTTCACTACAGCTCCCTAGGAATCAAGCGTGCTCCAAAGCTGAACACCTGGTTGTGTTCTGATTGTGCTACTCAGAAGAGTCGCAGAGAATGTTTCCAGCAGATGTCCAAAATACCAGTTGTTTGAAAGAAATAACGTTATGCATTTCGCTTAACAAATAAATAACCTTTGAGAAGCCTACCAACATATTGATGGTGACTTGTACCCACAGATGTCTTCCTCTTTATTTATGCATCAGTATAGCACGAGGCAAAGCCTTCCTGCGTATCACTCAGATATGGTAATTGTAATACATTCGGCAACATTTCAGTGCGAACAAGTACAAAATTAGTCGCACAGGAAGGAAAATGCATAGCCTCAACAACATGCAATGTATCTGCCATAGGTTTCTGCTGAAAAGCAATCACTTACGTTTACTTGGCAGGCTTACATTTACCGTAATTACTCGAATCTAACGCGCACCTTTTTTCCGGTTAAGCGAGTTCATAAATCGCATGCGCGTTAGAATCGAGTACGAACAAAAAAATTACGGTCAATCTATTGCCATCGCAAATCCAAAATGGCCGCCCCCTACGTGCGTCGGCATGGTGCGTCGGCTATTTCTGCCTATGTGTTTACCATGTGCGGCACTTCGTACGTGTGCTGAGGAGTTCGTCATCTAGTAGTGCATTAGCATCGACGACGTGGAAGGGCCGACTCCAAAAACTCGAGTGCACCACGATGCCGCTTTTAAAAGAAAAGTCATCGCGTGTGCAGAAACGAACGGAAATCGGGCCGCATCGCGGTCCTTCTCGAAACGTGCGTGCGGGACCGGCGGAAACAAAAGCAGAAGATTGTCGACAGCAAAGCTTCACGCAAAGGCTTCAGTGAACTACAGCAGGGTCGGTTTCCGCAAATTGAAGAGCTGCTCCGCGAGTATGTGCTTGAGGAGCGAGCGGCACAGCGGCCCATGACGACAGAACTGCTCCAAGTGCGGGCTATGCAATTAGTCTTAGAAAAAAGTCTAATGCGGAGCCTGTTTAAAGCGAGCAGGTGCTGGCTAATTAACTATATGAAGAGGAAAGGCTCTTCCCTCCGAAGGGGAACATGCATATGCGAAAACTTTTGCGGAGAAGTACGATGAAAAGCTTTACAGTTTTCAGAGGTTCGTCCTAAACTTGCGGCGCAACAACGGCTACCTGCTTGGGCAAATCGGGAATGCCGATGAGACGCCTCTTTACTTCGACATGCCTGGCACCACAACCGTCGAGAAGAAGGGGGCGAAGCAAGTTCGCGTGCTGACATCGGTCTACGGTAAAACTACAGTGACGGCAATGCTCTGTTACACGTCAGATGGGCACAAGATTCGCCCGTACCTCATATTTAAATGGAAGGCGCTCACGAAAGGAGTCGTTTTTTCGAGTGGTGTGATCGTGCGGGCCAGCGAAAAAAAAGAAATGGGTGCGCGTTGCAATCGATGTCTTACGTTTTTTTTTTTTTTTCGCGGTGGAAATCGGGTGCGCGTTACAATCGAGGGTGCGGTAGAATCGAGTAAATACGGTACTTGGCACCAACAAAAACATGATATAATAGAATGTCTAATTAAAACTTTTGCATGCAGCAAGTATTTTTAAAAGAACATTGGGGTGAGTTAGTGATTGCATTTGCAGCTACTAAAGATCATCGCTTTGGTTCATCGGCACTACAGATAGGCAGAAATTTGCAAACGCGCAGCACACATTAAAAATCTTGTCCAATGCAGTATATTTGTCACCTGAATTGCTTGTGACAAATTCTATTGGCTGAACAGCTTTCATGATATTGAACTTGTTTCGAACTACACCGAAGACCCTATCCACGTGTATACGCATGGTGACAAGCTTGCGGGTGCTGGCAAATTCAAGTGCCGAGAGTTCAATTTTGCCTTTTGTGAAAGCCGGGATGCGAGAGTGGAACCATACAGGCCCACAGTGTCTGTGATCTCAAAGCCCCTGTCTGGGAGCACGACGTCCCCATGTGCAAGTTTTCAAGTAGGCCACATTGCTGCGGGATGTTTTTGTCACTCGATTTTCCACCCACCGTTCTGGAAGGAATGTTATTGCGTTTTGGGCACTAATAAAAATTAGAAATTTATTAATGTTACTCGCTTCATATTGGGACGATGTCTCGCTCCTTGTCAGCAAAGATGATGGCCGTTCAGTCGTAATATCAAAACAGTCTATCACGACAGCCAGCTTAGTTCCAAAAGAGTCTACAAATGCCTGTGGCATTGTCCTCTGAAGTTTGCTTCTCTCTGGCCATACTATTATAAACTTAAGTCTCAAAACTTCCCCATGCAGCAATCTTTCCAGGATTCTGCTTGCTGTGAAGTGTGAGATCCCAAACAACAATGTCAGACAAAATTGTTGCTGCCTTGGGGAAGCCAAAAAACTACAGGCCTGCGCGGAAGGCACAGCACAGTTACAGCGAAAGGTAGAAGAGCGGTCTTTCAGGGCCTTTTCAAAACACTCATTGGGTAACTGCTCCAAAATGCACACTTGCTGGGTACCAACTACGGCATTAATGATAATTTCTGGGTAGTAGGCCGGCATTCGCTATGCTATTTTTCGTCATTCTTCTGAAAAGCGTGGTATCCGCTAAACACTTGCAAGGAATTTTGTGCCAATTGTTCATGCAGTGGCTGACGACGAGGAATAATGGTTGAAGTGGATATGTGCCACAGTTAATAGGGGAATGAAAACAAGCTTTTGTAATGGGTTGGAGCATTGAACGACCCACTCCTTCAATATTGGCATTGTGTGACAAGTGGTTGTTCTTTTGCTCTTCTAAAACACTTTATTACTCATATCCACGCGATTCTTTTCCTGACATCAAAGCTGCCTAAGGCAAGTTTGCGAACAAGTCCCAAGCACTGGCATGGCTCAGTGGCAGAATACTGGGCTGGCGCGCAGTGGACCAAGGTTCGAGCCCTACTGTGTCCTTAGGAGCAGGTTTTTTTTTTTACTTCATGCTATAGTGGTTACGGACACAGGCGGCGGCAGTAGTGGACAACTATACGGCTCCACACGTGACCCGAGTTGTGATCTTATGAAAACAGCTTTCGCTGTAAAATGCAAGGCAGCAACTATTAGCTTCCTTACGGAAGGCAACGCTACTATTTGAAACATTGGCTCCAACAACATTCGCTCCCTGTTCAAGGATTGTACATTTCCGTGTGCTCAGATTTGTGTGCTTGTTAAGAACCCCAGGTGGTTGAAATTTTTGGAGTTCTCCACTACGATATCTCTCATAATTATAAGGGGTTTTGGGACGTTAAACGCCATATATCAATCAATCGAGGATCGTACATCTCTTCAAGCCTCAATTTTCCACTGAACTTGTGCGTTTTCGAGGGGGGTTAGCAAATATAGTAACGTTCATTCAAGTGTTCGAAGGGATAGAATATTTGTAGGGCCTAATTTGCACCAGTCTCACATAGGCTATAGAGTGTAAAATGACACGCATGCAATGGCACAGCCAGAAATATTATTTTTGCAAGGGAAACCACTTGACTCCTATGGTAACGACGTGGGCTAAGTGAGCGCATTCACCCATCGCATTGCATCAAGCATCCCTGTTATAGACAAATTCCATAACACTGATCTCAACACATCTCAACACTGATCCCAGTTTCAAATGCGTGGTCGCACTCTACTGGCACTCAGTCAGCCTCACTGGTAGCCCGAAACGGTTTCAACTGGACCTTGTTGGTGAATCATCTGATGGGTTGTGATGCGCACAAAGGATGGGACACAGAAGAAACACAGGTAGACAGACAAAGCGCCACTAACAACAGTTTATTGAGGCGAAATGTGACCTTTTTTATAGCAACCGCTAACACTCATTTCACATTAAGAAGCCAAGCAAACATGAAACTAACATATATGTGTCTTACTAGTGAGATATGCAATTTATTGGGCCGATAAAGAGACGGATGGCACAATTAGGCATTTATCTTTGAGAGATGAGACATTGTGAGCTTCAATAATTAGGCGTCTAATTTCACTTTTGTTCTTTGCAATTACAGTAAAAAGTGTGGTTGCAAACTTGAATTTCAACGTTCCACTGTATGTTACAGATCCCCCCCCCCCCCGCTCTTAGCGCCGCCGTGAGTACGGATTCGTAACTAGTTACTTCGCTCATAGTGGAGCAAGCTATCGACATGCTTCGAGTAATCTTGTATATCTATAATACATGCATCAGTGGCGGGCCTGCGTGACATTTCGATAAAAGCGATAATTCAAATAAATCGACTTCGTTGTAACGAGGATTTACTGTGTCATACAACTCGCACGGTACTCCGAAACATTAAAAACAACAGACACGAAACACAACACGAGCATCAATGCAATCTCATGCATTAACTATCCAAGCACACTTATGGACTAGAATGTTCGTCAAATGAATTCAGTCCAGAATTCTTGGAACAAAGCTTGAATGCTTCTCTTCCAGGAAACACTTGCTCAAAGTCGAGCACCGGTAGTCCTCCTGCTGTGTCCAAGGTATCTCTTCCTGAAAACTCTCGCGTCGTCAACTGACCGCACTTCAATAACAAAACTTGCTCACCGGCATCCTATCGGCCACTCACGTGTTTCCACTGCAGGGCATGCCTTCAACCACTGGCGGAATCATACACTTCATCTCCTGTTGCAACTCCCTCCGCTACTTGCTTATATTCACGAGCCGTTGGGTTTCTGAAACTTCTAGGCATATCGCACAGCCAAGGCTGTGGAAAGAGTGGGACCTTACTCGTAATTTCCCCGCCCCGTGACGCAACCTGAGAGTGACTCACTAACTCCTTCTTTCTCGATATTTGAGTTTGCTCGGCATTCCATCCGTGACTTGGTCGGCGTGGCAGCGGCTCTTTCAAGGAAGAGAGGGAGGTGCTCGCAAGGTGTCTTTTTACGCTTGTTTGTTCATTGCGCCGGCTTCTGTCATGTCTGACTAGCGCCTGCTTATTCCCGTAGGTGATGAAAATCAGAGGCGGGGGCTTTCTTGAACACTCATTTGTGGCAATCACATGATTAAAATACTAAATCATTTGATAGCGATGCTTCGACCTAAGCTAAAATTATCTGCAGCCACCAGTCTAAGCAAACCACAAATAAAAATATTTGATATGTGGGTTTAACGTCCCAAAACTGATTGGGAGAGACGCCGTAGTGGAGGGCTCTGAAGATTTCGACCACCTGGGGTTGTTCAACGTGCAGCCAAATCTGAGCACATGGGCCTACAGCATTTTCACCTCCTTCGAAAACGCAGCCACCGCAGCCGGGATTCGATCTCCCGACCTGCAGGTCAGCACCATAGCCACTAGACCACCGTGGCGAGGTAAAAATGAAAAAAAAATAGGTGCCTTAAATATTTTCGAGAGCCCGTTAACTTCTTACACGAAATGCGACCCCCCTGGATCAATTTTTTGTGTGTGCGCTAATTTAAATTTTCCAGGCAAATATACTGCAGAACGAAATTGTGTAAATTTTGGGGGGGTGACCACAAAGAGACAAAAATTATTTCTGTTGTTATATACTCAGTGGCCCAGCCAGTTTGTCATTTGGAGCAAATTTGGAGCAGGAAAAAGTGCTTTGCAGCGGAATAAGATTGAAGCATGAGGAGCTGTTTTTTGGAGCATACTTGGAGCAGACAACACAATCATTTGGAGCAGAATATGTCTAAATTTCCAATTAACACCCTTCATGCACATGCTGGAAATGCTGCTGCAATGTAAACAAGGAGACGAAGCCGACGTCCACGTCTTAATCAAGGTCTTAGCACAAAAGAGTTTCGCACTCTGGCTCCACTGCACTGCACGAGATGTGAACTGAAGTGAAGCATTCATAACAAAGCAAACATGCAACAATGGTTTCTGCGAATTACAGGAGTCATAATGTCATTTTAAAAAAAGTCCTGACTGAAAAACAAGCTGTCAGCAATTAAAGGAGACTAAGAAAGCTTGTTGCAACCTAAAATACACTGTCTGAAGTTACCTGCAAACGTAGTGCATCAGTAATCGTCACAATTCACTATGAATGATGCTCCATCATGTTAAATAATTTTTTTGAGGCATCAGCACCAAGCAACATGTTCCTTCAACTTTTAAGAAATTCGAATGGAGCACTTACTATTCTTGGTCTTCCAAATAATTAGCAATAGTCCTAAAGAAATAAGACTGGTACAAAGTAAACCACCATGAAAATGACAGGGTCAGTGGTAAATCTAAGAATGAAGAAGAGAAAGCCTCTTCTTCAAGGCAGCCTTGAAGAAGAAAAGTCTGCTAGTCAAAACGTTGGCTTCTGCGGTGACACCCCGTTTTCACGAATTTTTTCCCCCTAATATGCCATCGAGGTGCATACGAGTCCCCATGCTACTCACACGGTTAGGAAATAACCATGGCTTTGCATGAACAGGCCAGATGACAGAGGACAACCGATTGGTTCGGTGGGTGAACCGGGTTTTTTTTGGGTGGGGGGTGGGAATGAGAGTTTTTCTTTCAATTCTTTTCGCTTACTCGGTAATGAATCTGCCTGACCGCGCTCTTTCTGGGCCCAAGGGACGACAACGAAATGAATTATATCAAAATTACTAGCACACACAAGACACTCATTCTTTTAGCATTTGTCTTGAGCGTTTAAATAAGCAGTCACGAGTGAATGAAACCACGGCATTGTTTAAGAACCTCATTATATGATTTGACTGGTTTGGCCAGTGAGCGACTCTTCCGACAATCTCGCCGCGCGTATGTTGGCCTTGATGACCGCCGCAACAGCGCGCCCATTTGTTCTGTTAATTGTCATCTGCTCTCGTTTCGTCCGAGGCATCACCTGTTTTATCCACTGCCATGCGGAGAAGGGATCCCTTCCGCCGCTCTTCCTGAACGACGGTTTGAAAGTGAACAAGTCGCTTGGTGACATTTGAACGGAACGGAACGAGTCTGTTCCGCACCGTTTTACCATAATACTAGGGAGTTTTAGTGCTGGGTGCGCATTCTCTTGGGGCGTTGCGGGCTTGGGGTGCGCGGCGTTGCGTGCCAGTGTGTGCATTCCTATATAGATGTATTTCTATATATTGCTTATTGTGACATTGCTGGTATATGCCACAAAACTTGTGATGCCTTAAGTAGTGTATTTGGTTATACACTTGCAAAAACTTGTCTACCTCTCGTGGTAACCTGCAAGGAAATGCTATGCTATGCATGTTCTTAAGCCAGAGAGGATGCTTTAGGAACATTCTTATACTGCTTGAACCTAATCTTTAGACAAACGTATGTTATTCTCGGCTAGTAGATTGTTTAGGGAACTCTTCTGTTTTCTTTTGACTGAATAGGAATTGGATGTTCTTTCAGGCATTGCGTACATTAAAAATTGAAAAATGTGTCATCTTACTTGAAACCGACGGTTTATAATGACATTGTATTTAGTGGGAACGTTTCTTGCTGCACCAGCTTTTACTGAGAATTTCTTATTGGAATAGCCACATCTTTACACGTAGTGGTTATGCAAAAGCCAATTTTTTTATCGGAACTGGCCTTCAGAATCATTAAACAAGCATTGAAAAAATCTTTCGTGTTAGTGAATCTACCATAAATATGGTGTTTCCAATTGTGATGCAGTGATGGACTGCTTTCTGGTAATATCTGCATGCATAAAAGAAATATATTGTGCAATGTACTGATTTATGCAAATTTACTTTTCAACTTGCTCTCTTGTAGGAGTGGTCAAGAGTGCCTAGTAAACAAAGCCTTTTAACCTATAATGCTTTGAATGAAAAATACCCTTTACAGTACCATGCATTTTTCATGCGCTTTATTCGCGTTTATTGGAATGGGTTGCGAAGATGCATGCAGTCAAGCAAGTTCACGCCGATTTGTATCAAAGGGATGAATTGTTTTCATACTCCCGACACTTTCAGCCTGAAATGCTTTTGTACCCTACTACTGGTGGTGCTAATTTTAGGCAGTTTTCATAGAAAACAAAACTCTTTATTTTTTAGCCTTATGTTCCATTGCTGTCTGTGCTTTTGTACAATCACAGTTGTTGCTAATATTTACTTTCATGGCTTTGCTGCTTTTATTTCAGACAGTTCTAAATTGAAAACATGGCTGATGACACTGAATATTTGAAGCTGTCTGTGGAGGACCGTTGTCAGCATAAGGTATTACTACTGTTCACTTCATTCACTACTCTTGGCTGACAAAACAAGACTCTACTAATAAGAAATATAGAAAGACATGGCATTGTGCTTTTATACCAATTCTGTTTTGTTCGTATTCCTGGCACTGTGATCAAACTGTGAAAACTGTTTTCTGTGTTGACATCGATCTCAGCATTGGTAACTGTGATGCTAGTTTATAAGATAGGCATGCATAGTACTTCTAATAACTTGGGCATTGCACCGAAATAACAATGTGTGAACAAAGCTTTTTTGAATTCAATGTCAAATCAAGCATTAGTCGCATATTGACAGCTTTTTTTCAAGTTGTGTTGCTGACAGCATTGCACAAGACTGGAACACTGTACACTAACTACTGCCCACCAGTGGCATAGTATTCAACGTGATGTCACTACCTCCAAGTAAATTTGACATTAAAATTTTAGATGCTTAGAAACCACCAATGTCTATCAGATTGTTGGCTCCGTATCATGAGACATCCTCGTACTACATCCACAGGGTTATAAAAGCTTTACCTGTGGGTTATATTTTGATAGAAAAGGGATGTAAATTGAAAAAAAATGAATCTTGCTTCACATGAAATAGACATACGATTTTGTATTTGAAAATTTCTGACATCTATACACACGTACAACACATCCTTGATATAAGTAGTAAGTACAGATTGTCTTTTGCATACTTATAGAGAATGTGAAGCCTAACTTCTTTGAGCAAAGTAACATATTCACCAATAACGTGTTTGCTTGCTTCTTCCTGTGTTTGTTTTTAAATGTGGTGGCACTTTTCACTATCAGTGTCTGTGTTATTGCTGAAAATGTGCAATGCTGTATCTGCCTCTTGCATTGTTGGGTTTAATTTTGCTTGATTTGAAGCCACTGTTCGAAAAGCCTGTTATTAACATTGAAGTGTATAGTCTGCCAAGCTATCGCTAAAACAAAGATTTCACATATTGTACAACCCCCAATGTTTCAAAAATACTTCCTTACATGTATTGCTGTTTAGTTCACTTACTACGATTTTTCTTTGTTCTTTCTTTCAGCTGTGGAAAGCTCGTCTTAGTGGGTATGAAGATGCCACCAAGCTTTTCGGTTCCGTCACAGACCCCAAGAGTCCAGAGTTTCAGAAGTTTTTGCCTCTCATAAAGAACTTCGTCACAGATAGCAATGCTGTGTCTCAGGAAAAGGGACTCGCAGCTGTCCTGTCGTTTGTTGAAAATGCCCACCTGGCCAATCGCCTATGTGGCGACGTCCTCACCGGGCTCGTCACCAAGTGCATCGCCGCTCCGAAGCAGAAGACACGGGAACTGGCGCAAGAGATCATCTACATGTACGTCGAAATTGAGAAGCAAGATGTGGTTGTGGAGGAACTTGTCAAGGCACTGGATAGCAAGAACCCGAAAATAGTGGCGGCATGCGTGGCAACACTGCGAGAGTGCTTGCGTCTGTACGGTGCCCGCGTTGTAGCCGTAAAGCCTCTCTTCAAAGCACTTCCGAAACTCCTCGAGGACAGGGACAAGACAGTGCGTGAAAAAAGCAAGCTGCTGACTGTCGAGATCTATCGATGGATTGGAGATGCCCTGAAACCAATGCTGCAATCTCTGAAGCCCATTCAGGTGTCCGAGCTTGAAGCAGAGTTTGCCAACGTGGAGAAAGGCACTGCTACTGCCGAGCGTTACATCCGTTCGGAGCAGGCACGAAGGGCACAGGCAGCTGAGACTGGCACCAATGGCGTGGATTGTGTCGAAGAGGTAGAGGAGTGCGGTGGTGATGGGGGTGCCACTGTTGACGCGTACGAACTGCTAGAAGCTGTCGACATTCTCTCCAAGCTGCCCAAGGACTTCTACGAGCAGTGCGAGGCGAAGAAGTGGCAAGAGCGAAAAGAGGCGCTAGAGAAGCTCCTTGAGCTCGTGAGCAATCCTAAGCTCGAACCTGGTGACTATGACGATCTCGTCAAGGCACTGAAGAGGATTGTGGCCAAGGACAGTAACGTAATTGTAGTGGCGCTCGCAGCCAAATGCTTGGCAGGGCTGGCAGCTGGTCTGAGGCAGAAGTTTCACCCATATGCGAATTTGTGCATTTCGGCGTACTTAGAAAAGTTCAAGGAGAAGAAGCAGAACGTGGTGACTGCTCTGAGGGAGGCTCTGGACAATGCATTCCAGGCCACAAACTTGGAAGCAATCCTGGAGAATGTGACGGGGGCCCTGAGCAACAAGAATCCACAGATAAAGGCGGAGACGACCCTGTTCTTAGCACGTGTCTTCTCGAAATCTACGCCGGCCTTGTTGAACAAGAAGCTGCTGAAAGCATTAGTGACGTCGTTGCTCAAGACTCTGACTGACTCTGACCCAGCTGTGAGGGAAGGTGCAAGCATGGCCTTGGGGACAGCGATGAAAGTGGTCGGCGAAAGGGTGATAGCACCTTTTCTTGGTGACCTGGACAATCCCAAGATGGAAAAGGTAAGCTTAATATATTCGATAACTTTCTGTTCATTTCACAGGCACAAGGGGGGCATCCAACTGTACATACGAGGCCTGCTTTGTGCACGGCTGATACAGGGTAGGGTTGTGTAGCTGAAGTTAGGGATGCATGCAGCCACTCGCTCTAGGGGGAGGGTGCCTGAAGTAACATTAAAAAAGGAAGAGGGGGGCGTGGTCATGACTTTGTTAGCAGAAAAACCATTTCAGCAGAAAAACCATTTCATAGCTTAAATACTGTTTATGTGTGCCCCCAGTGGCTTCACTCATTTCTCCTAATTGCTGATAGGAGGTGGAGTACAAGCACTGAAGTGGGGGGGGGGGGGGCTGACACAAGCTTTGGGGGGGATCGCTCCTACTGCCCCCCCCCTTTGGATCCGCCACTGGCTGAAGTGCTACAGTTGTTCCTGACTAGCCAGCCTTTCTCCCTCTCTCCATTTGTATTGTTTTCTGATAACTAATATTTTTCATGCCATGAGAACAAATCAGTGTTAACAAACATAACCTGGATGACAAGGAACTTTATTACTTGGGAGGTATAGTCTGTACTTGAAGTCTGGATTGGTGTGGAAAAAGGCTTTTAAGGGTTATTGCTTTATTAGATGTCGCCTAACTAAACTGATAGTGACATCAACGGAGCCATGGAGAAAATTATTTATATAGTTTTTCAGCAGTGGTGTGGTGATTTATAGAAAAGGAAGTAAAGTGGAAGAAAAAACACCTCGCTGCTGGTTAACCTAGGCTTTAATTAGCAAAGCACACTTTTCCCCCCTTTGTTTTTAATGTATGTTTGCTATGTTTACCTCATTTCGTCCTTAGTTTTATTTGTTTCCTATTTATTTTATTACCTTGTTCTGGGTCAGATATAAGATTCAGATATACGTCGGCTCTCATCGGGTGTGCTCAATGTTTCTTTTACTTAATCTCCGCTATCTTGTATCGTTTTTTCCTAATTCATAATCCACCCAGCTTTCCACCGTATTGCTTAAGGAAGAACATGGATACCTTGGTAAGCCATCGCAAGATTTTCATGTGAAGCAATTTGCTTGGGATTTGGCTAAGAAATTTCTCATATAGCAAACAATTCATGCAGTTCCTGGTCTCTTTAGTTACAACTATATGTGTAGGCCCCACCACAGTACAGCAAAACTGTAAACGGGTGTTAAGCATAAGTACAGTAAAACCTCCATAATTCAAACTCGGTTATTTTAAAGTCGTGCCTAATTTGAAGTATTTCCGCGCGCCCGTATTTTACAGTGGAAGTTTAAGCAGATAGTTTGAAGCGGCGGTCAGCATAAGTTGGGTTAAGTCAAAAACTTCGGCTGCAGTGTGCCAATTCTTTCTGATCCTGATTCCAGCGCAAGTCCGCAGAAACGACAGCCCTTAAGAGCCATTAGGCAATCTAGTTTAGCAATGCTAATGAGTGACAGCTGAACCACCTCAGCCTTGCTACTTCCAGCACAAAAAATATAATTAAAAATAAAATACGGTCTTGTAATCGACATAAATGTGTGCCCACGGATAAAAAAGATTGGCTTCACTGCAATACAGTAAAGATGCACGGGCAGCAAGTTTTATGCTTTTTGCAACGTCGGCACGTCATGATTTACCTATTCTTTCTGGGAATTCAAAGAAATTAATAAAAGTGAGTCTGATGGCATTCGCGATATATGCGACTCTCCGATTGGTGGTTGCTGGAGTGATTTGTGCACTTGATCTGCTAGCTGTGTTCTCGCCTACAATGCCTACTTTGATAACTCTGTTTGCAAGCTTCAAAGATGACGTTTCTGAGCCAGAACACTTAGCGAATTTTGTCACTGTTTATTATTAAGTTCTTTATTTTACGTGCTAACGCAGGGAGGAGGAGGCGACATGCTGTCCGCATGTCACTGTTCTGTTGTAGTGAAGAAGTCTTTTTTTTTTCAGTTGATCACCCCCTTTTTTATTATTATTTTTTTGTGATGGCAGCAGCGAGGCCTGGAATTGCCCTTTGTTTTCGGCAATATTGTGGCCAGGTATTGCTGGAAAACATAACCCTTGGAACCGCAAACTCGCTGACACAGCAAACGACCAGCCCTGATTACTTTGAATAATTTCAAGTCCCTTTCGTCGCACTTTTTGTATGTTCCGTTAATTCAAAAATGGGCTTAATTCAAAGAATTCTCACAGTCCCAGTGACTTTGAATTAACGAGGTTTTACACATGTAGAAGCGAGGAACTGTGATTATCAACATTATTGTGCTAGCTCTTTTTCATGTCCTCGGTCACGTGCCCTAACTCGGCATATCGGCAGCCTGCGAGGTTTGATGTTGAGCTCTGTAACTGAAACATTTCCCTGTCAAAACAGGTAAAAGAGTGCTGTGAGAAAGCAGAAGTGGTTGCTGCACCACCTCAAAAGGCCCGTCGCAAGCCTGCTGCTGCTGCTGCGTCCTCGGGCACGAGTAGCACAGAGTCAAAGCCGGAAGCACAAGCCGCCCCAGAGAGGAAGGCTGCAACTGCAGTGGCCAAACCTCGTGGTGGTGCCCGGGTCGTGAGACCGGGGGCTGCTTCTTCTGCTGCGCCATCGTCTGCCCCTGCAAGAGCCACGCAAAAGGCTAAAGCGCCTGGACCTGCGAAAGCACAGTCGGGCAGCAGTGCTTCTTCCAAGGTTTGTGCCACCCCGGCCTCGGTTATTAACTGGAATGGCAGCTTTGCCATTGAGCTGGAGGTTGCATGTGCGGCACCAGTCGCAACAACCACATCTTCAATGCATTGTGATGCAAGACGACTTGTGTTTATAAACGTTAAAAATCTTGGGCGAGGAAAAAATTAATTCAGAGGTCCTGATTCATGCCTTGTAATAAAGTCTTTGTAATTGCCACATAAAAAAAACCTCGATTAGTTATGGTTTCCAGGTATGTTTTCTTCTCTGCTTTTCCTGTGATGGGGGTCAGTAGCTACACCATTCCTATTGCTTAGCACAAGAATGCTTTTTATTTATTGCTTTTCTAAAACATGACTGCTATGGGCACATTGGCCCACCGCCGCGGTGGTCTAGTGGCTAAGATACTCGGCTGCTGACCCGCAGGTCGCGGGTTCGAATCCCGGCTGCGGCGGCTGCATTTGCGAGGTGGGCGGAAATGTTGTAGGCCCGTGTGCTCTGATTTGGGTGCACGTTAAAGAATCCCAGGCGGTCGAAATTTCCGGATCCCTCCACTACGACGTCTCTCATAATCATATAGTGGTTTTGGGACATTAAACTTCACATATCAATCAATACGGGCACATTGGCATCCCATCATGTGCTGAGTGTATTTTATTTTTCTAAGAGTGTTGCGTTAAAGTGCTCATTATGCAGAAATATCAGTGTCTGCATCTTTGGTATTGAGCAAATAATCAGTATTGTCTTTTGAGAAAACTCGAGATAGATGAAAACAAGTATAATAAAACTGTTTTGTTCAGGTGTGAATCGAACGCAGGTTTTCTGTGTGGCTAGAAGGTGCTCTACCATGGAACCATTGGAGTTTTTGAAATTGCTTCGAAAAAAATTTTTAAAAAATGTTGTGTAGTGGGTGGAGTCCCTCACACACGTAATATACTGTACCTAGTGTACTTTTAGTCTGTCCTCGATTGCGACTGCATTTTCTCCCTTTTTTATTGCATATTTTGTAACGCAACCACCCTGTAACAGCCTTCGGCCAACCGTATTGATAAATAAATAAATAAATAAACAAACAAATAAAAATTTCGCATGGCAGAATCGTACTCGAATCACACCAGGTGTCGAAAAAAAAAGAGAATTGTAGAACGAGTTGGCGGTTCAAAGCTGCCAATCCCTTACAAAGTGTGCACGGCACCTTTCGGGCGATTAGCTTATTTCGCCTATTTGTAAAAGGAAGAATTGTGGCCTAATGGACACTTGGCAACTGTTCATCCAGCAAACATTCTAGAATGGTTTGAAACAGCCAGTCTTACTGTTGAAGATGAAGCTCAGGCGTTCTCCTAGATTTTTTCTTTTTTCTTTTTTAAGGCAGGGAGTTCGCCTCATTAATGGTGGTGTGATAGTGATGACGATTGAATGGATACTTAGATTAAAAGGCTAGTTCGTATCACCTGTTGGCATTCTAAGAACACAGTATTAACTGGGAAGGCCTTCACAAGCTTTTTCATGTGCTGAACACCCCATCTGTGCACAAAGTGAGGGTAAATTTTGTATGCACACGCACACACACATGCACCCTATATCTGCACATCCATCTATTTCAGTGGTGTTGCACTCCTTGACTACTTTTGTTTCGTACCCCTTTTATTCTTACGAAGGTCTCCTTGTTTCACATTCTCTGCTGTTTTTGTCTTTGCAGCCTGTGTTCTCCGAAATGGCTCTGGCAGACGAAGAGGTTCAAGGCCGAGCAGCAGCCTTGTTCCCAGAGGAAACGCTTGCGGCTTTGGGGAGCGCAAACTGGAAAGATCGTTTGTCTGCCGTTGAGAAGATGAAGGAAGTTGTCGAGGCTATGGAAGGAAGCCTGCCTGTTCAAGTCATTGCGAAGACGCTGTGCCGTAAACCTGGACTTCGAGACACAAACTTCCAGGTTTTTCATTTTCTTTAATATTCGTATGAAAGCTTTCTCTTCTATATACACACGAAGCGCATTCTAACAAAATTGCATCTTGCACGAATGTTCGTAATGTTCGAAAATTTGTTATAAAAGTTTATTTCCAACACTATGTATCTATTGCAAGACAATTTTCCTTTATTTTGTTGTAACGGGTATTTATTTTTATCTGTGTTCATTATATTTTAGTTTCGAGTTTGTATAAAGCATCGGTTATATTACCAGGTGTGTTGATGTGTGTGCAGATGTACAACTGTATAACTGTAAGACTAGAGCTGTATAACTTCTTGCAATTATACTGTAACTTCGATTTCCAGATTTTCAGACTCTCGATATAGAGTCTAGGGTTTCGTTGCTGTTTCTTCTTCGATCTCTCTGCATGCCAACCTATGCATGTCTGCGCAGGTGCTGAAGCTGAAGCTGGAAACCTTATTGGTGGTACTGGGTGGTGGGCCTGTGTCCCTGTGCGTGGCCGATTGCATGTTGGCAGACTTGGTGGACAAGGTCGGGGACATCAAGAATGGCCAGGGCGCCACATCTGCCCTGACGGCCTTAGCTGAGGCCACCTCCCTAGACCATGTTGGCCAGGAGGTACTGGAGCATGTCTCCTACTCGCATTCATTTGATTCTTGCGCTTTAGAAATTCACAATTCATGTGGACGTCGTAGTTTACATCCATTTGTGGCATTTGGCACCTTCTGGGCCAAATTGCTATTCAACAAAATTGCTATTCACCGAATTCACCTTTAGTCAAAAATTTATGCACAAGCCTACTTTATTCACTAAATAAGGTGCTCCGACTTTTCTTTTTTTCTAGCATTAACTTTCTCGGTCAGTGTTTGCAGTTCAAACTTGGCAATGTGATGTTCACTTTTTCCACATTTTAAAATTTAAAGAAAAGATTGTGAACTTCACTGGCTCTTCCCTGGTTCTTAGTGCGACAGGTTAACCAAAAACAATAGCTGCGCGTTCTGGTATTCATCGACGCATGCTCAAGGCAAGCATTGCAATGCACTTGTGAAATTAATCTACACATGCTCATTGTAATGAAACATGTAAGCTAGGCAATGTACCTTGGTGTGATATATATATTGATTTCATTTAATTTTTGCCTTTCATAAAAACCGTGATTGCCAACAGTGTTTTTTAAGAGTAAAATGCCACAAAATTCTTCAAATAATAGGGCAGTATGAAGAGATATAGTGTTGGTCATGAAAAAAAAAGCTTTGTAGTTTTTAACATGAGAGCCCTTGACAAAAGTTTACTCCTTCATCCTACCCCCACAATGTCTTCCTTACAGCTGGCCTATACCTTGTGAAGAGCCGAAACTGGGTCAACCTACACAGCTATACTCAGCCTAAGCACCTGAGTTGTCAGGTGCTATTACTCGTAGTTTGCTTTACTGTCATGACTAGCATAGTCTCTTGTGCATTTGCTAAGCATAGTAACTGTGTTAACACAGGAAGTAGATTACAAACTCTGCTTTGCTGCAGCATCTTAGGCAAACTGGGTTTTAGCTTGAAGCCCTTTTAGAGCATGTGTTTATTTTAAACTTTTAGTTGAAATATGCTAGATACTGAAGCTTTCAGGTTGCTTTGTGAGTTTCTCTTGTATGTTAGTACCACTTTATTTTTTTCCTTCTCCAGGTTCTCCAGCTTTGTTTTGCCCAGAAGAATCCGAAAAACCAAAGTGAGAGCCTGATGTGGCTGGCCAATGCTATCAAAGAGTTCGGGCTCAAGTAAGTTTTTTCAAAAACTGGGCAACTATGCATTTCAGACACACCGGGTTTTAAGTGTGGAGCACTATAGATGCTCGAGATGTCGTATACTGCCACTGCATTGTGTAACGCAGGCAAAACCACGTATAGCATAGCCATCTGTAACACCAAGAAGTCTTCCTCTTCTTGTTCTTTGGGTGCCGCGATGATGATAATAAGTGTGGAGGAAATCAGGAACCCGGGACGTCGTATGCTGTCACAAGCTGTCACCACTTAGCATAATGCACGCAAACCCGCATTTAAAAAATAAAAGAAAAAGGGGGAAAGCAAGGGATACATAGAAGAAAAGAGGGAGAAGGGAATAGAAAAAAAAGAAAAAGTAAATGCAGAAAACTTCAAAGAAGACAGGAAAAAAAGAGGGAAGAAATAAAACCGAAGAAAAGCAAGAAATGCCGCCCAGCTCTGCAAATCCTTCGGGATTTGCACAACTAGTGTGAAATCACCTTAATTTTTTGCCAGAGCAGTCAACGATCTAGTGTTGTTTGAAGCATTGCAATGTACTTCACTTGTCTGATGTTCGCATACTTGTTATTTTGCAGGGTTCCAGTGAAACCAGTCATTGAAAGCATAAAAAAAGGTCTGGCTGCTTCGAACCCTGTGAGTATGAGCCAGAGCTTTTTTTTTTGTGCTGTACAGTGCGACTGTTCACCACTGTTGTTGCGTAAATGTTGCATTTTGCGTGTGAGGACTTGTCTGAGGAAAGTGCAAAGAGGGTGCAAATGACGGATGGTGAGACAGCAAAGCCAGGTGTTTCCGCAGTGCAGGGCTTGCGATTACCACCATGGCTGTGGAAGCTTCCTATTGCTTTTGTGTGAAGGTTTCTCTGCGCATTCACTAGCGACTGTTGGGTATTGTGAACAGAAGTGGCTCCATCCTTGTAAACTGTTTGTTAATGGAGACCTTTTAATTTTACATTTTCTTCTCAGTGTTAATGTAGACGTCCTAGCTGCATTTTGCGATGTCAGACGATCACTTCAGTAATATTCAATGAGTGAATTTGACTCTTGTATGAACAGGCAGTGAGAACAGCGTCCATCACTCTGGCTGGTGTTCTGTACCTCTACATGGGCAAGACGCTGAGGACCTTGTTTGAAGGGGAGAAGGCCGTCCTTGTGCAGCAGCTTGATGCGGAACTTGCAAAGGTTGGTGGCGTCATTATACACCTCATGCATGTTGATGGCGTTTAGCCAGTGTTGTTTTAAGCTCTTATGAAAAGAAAGTGCCATTGCGGAAATTCGCCGATTACCTTTCAAGTATGGATGTGCGAATATTTGAAAGTTTTGAATATTCATCAAATATTGCATTTGTGATGTTAGTATTCAATTCGATAATGCATATTCGATAATTTAAAATATTTGAACAATTCAGAATATTCTTCAAATATTCTATCTTCACGAATATTCTGTCACATGTCTCGCTGTGAAGAACTTCAGATTTGGCACATTTCCAATAACAGCAGTGTTTACTTCATGCAGTGATTACTAAGTTAATGCAGTTCATGCAGTGATTACTAAGACTTCGGCACGAGTATTATATCGCCTGCACAGCAATTCATGGAAGCTTGGTGACGGCTATCGATGAATGCGGTGACAGGTCATCGTGACAAACCTACCAATGATAAATATCTCAGTTTAAATTGTGTACTGCTTGCTCGGCAGTATGTGGGGCTTGGTTGTTTAGCGCTGTTACTGTTCGTGTAAGCGTACCAACCACTCCATCTGTTGCTGCATTGCTCATCGAAACGAAAGCAACTCGTCAATGCTGCATTGGGTCGACAAAATAGCTGTTGTAGCATATATCGGTTCCGTGGCGAGCGAGTACGAAGAAAAAACGTCTCTGCACAAGCGCAAGTGCACGCGTATATTACAGAGAGCGGCACGGACTAAGTGAGCTTGGTAGGCGACGCACTGCACACAAGTATAGCACTCGGCTTGACGTGATGATAACGCGTTTTGTGTGTAGCTGGGCCATTTTTCACTAATGAATGGCCTTGCGAACATGCGCAACAAAGCCTTACAAGTCGTCAATCGGCTGTGCCGCTACTTCAGCATGTATTCTCTTCATAGTTCCCAAATTATTTCATGGTCGCACATATGGTCATGTGAATAAGTTGGTGTTTCTCCGTGCAGTGGCAAACAAAAGGCCACGCACTTTTTTGTGCAGCAGCTTACAATGGCGTCATAACATATAGTTCTGTAATGTAAAGCGGCAGACAGAAATTTGAGGCACTTAATGCGTAGTTTCACTGTGTTCCCGACAGCACCTTCGGGAATGCGTCGTATACACATCGCACTCGCGCGGCAGCGTCTCCTGCAATCAATCCTCTATAGCTTCGTTTGTGTGCTCTCGCTCTTTTGCCAATATCAGTTAACTACCATTAGCAGCCAGTGCGCCGAAAGGGGTCGCGATGCAGCTTAACAGTGCTCTCGTCGCTGGGAGTTGTGGCTCCGTTAACAAAAAGGTGTAATTGGGGTGTCTTTCTACCGCACATCAATAATCGCCTATCTCACATGTGCGTCTTGTGCTATCACAGCGCCTGGTACACCTTGGCAACGATCGTGTAGCTATCAGCGTGACAGAGTACTCTTGATCGGAAAATGGGGAGTGGGCAGTCCTCGAGAAAGGGAACAGAAACAAGTCAAATAACGAGTATTGCTGTGTAGTTGAAAGACTCCCCAAGTTCTCCTATTTGCCTCAGTGGCTTGACCGGAGAGAACAGGAGCACAAATTAAAAAGAAAATGATAAAATCTGGGGTTTTACGAGTCAAAACTGATAGTGTGAGAATCTGGCTGAATTGTGACCACCTAGGCTGCTTTATAAATCGCTTAGTCTTAGGTACGCGTGTGAACTGTTACATTTCACCTTTATTCATGATATTTATTCATGATACCTTACAGGGCCCGATAGGGCATTGAGTAAGGGGAGCAAGTACGAAACAAAAAATATCAGAGATAAATGCATTAATAAATACAGGGAAACAAAATTGAAAAAAAGAAAAAAAGGGTACAGTGTAGTTAAGGAACTTTTTTTTCCCTCCTCCCTTTCCTTTTTTCTTTCCCCTTTCTTTTTTTTACACATGGCAAAAAACAGCAATTAACAGCAAAGGAGAAAAAAAAACAAATATATACACATATATATGTATATATATACACACATATACATATGTACAGTGCAAAGCATTTTCAAACAGAGGAACAGCATTTCTTATTCCATGAAACAATTTTTCGCCAATCACACACACTCGCAAAGGAAAGAATGGAGGAAGAATTCGAGAAAAAAAAAAGTAATGGTGACGACATGATACTATTTCAAGAAATGCTTACGCAATTGGTCAAGAAATGCTTGATGGTTACTGATAGATGCAATATTGTCGGGAAGATCATTCCATAGAACAATGGCTCGGGGAAGTGCTGATGAATTGAAAGTGTTAGTTCGTCCACTGATGCGTTTAATGCTATATTGATTATGCAAGCGGCGTGATATGCGTGAAGGCGCTTCCAGTGGTAAGGGAGATGGCCTGATGCTATAGCGATATTTATGGAATAAAGATAAAAGAGAAATGGAACGACGTACATTTAATGGCACAAGCGGTATGTCATGTTTGATCTGCGTTATGCTGGAATGTGGGCTGTAGTTGGAAGTAATGAAACTATAACCTCATCATAACCTCATCAGGATATTAGTTGGAAGTAATGAAACTATAACCTCATCATAACCTCATCAGGATAATTCCTCCATGGCAGCCATAACCTCATCAGGATATGGCTGCCATGGAGGAATTAAACCAGGGGCCTCATGCTCACTACCACTAGTCATCATGGCAGGTAGAAAACCTTTCTTTTTTTTGTAAGAGCAACCACAAAAAATAATTAAAAAGCAGTACGAAAATTTTGTTCAACATGAGAGTTGAACACAAGACATCAGAGTCGCAAGCTCAATTATTAGTCATATGCTTCCTGGCAAGTACTGGTGGTGAGCATTTTCGTTTTTTGTGCAATAACAGACTACCGTATTTACTCGCGTTATGATCGCACCCCTAATTTTTGTCATCTAAATTCGACTTTTTTTTCCCCCGCGTAATGATCGCACCCTGAACTTGCCGTATCGATATGTCATGTGCCAAGTCTAGCTGAACACGTCTATCATTATTTCTGTGATCTGAAAGAGGGCATCACTATGCTAATGTCGTAACATTACTGAAATAAATGAAAGCATTCCTTATTTAGATGGAAGAAGCTGTTTTGACGCACGTGACGCACTCAAAACCTCCATAGCTGACGCAAATAAGAAAAAGAATGGGTAGCCTTGCTCCACGGAGTGCTTCGCTCCGTCAGCCATGTTTGTTTTGACATCCCGCACTGTTACAGCGGCGGCCACATGTTGGTCGACCTGTGTTCATCCCGCAGCAATGTTTTTTTTTCTCTGAGACCACATTTTTTTTGTGTGTGTGCCTTGTGATCGTCTGTTGAAGCACCATTTCACCATGGGGCGGTATGCGAGCTTTACTGCCGCGTTCAAGCTGAGGGCGCTTGACTACCCGCTAGAGCACGGCCACCGCGCTGCCGGCAGACATTTCGGCGTCGACGAAATCTGGATCCGATATTGGAAAAAACAGCGTGACATGCTCATGGCTACTAACAGCACGCGATGGGCTTTCCGTAGAGCCAAATCTGGCAAGTTCCCTGACATTGAAAAGGCAGTCCTCGGATACGTGAAGGACATGAGCAAGGACGGTTTTGCAGTGTCATTAGACATGATACGGACACAGGCGTGCACAGTTTCCCGGAGGCTGGGAATAGCCACAAAGGACTTCCGCGCCAGTTCAGGCTGGACGACACGCTTCATGCGGCGGAATGAACTATCGCTGGCATTTCCAACGCGCTCGACGGAACGGAAGATGACCCTCTGTGGGACAGTGAAGACACTGCCGGCTCCGACAGGGAATCGTGTGGCGACGGCCCTGCCGCCAGTGATGCTTTGGAGTCTAAATGTACGTTAGGGGGTCAGTAAGGGAAAAAAATAAAAGGGCAGTGTGCCATGCATGTATCTCCTGCGTAATGTGTGCATTTTATTACAAAGGTAAGCCTTAATTTACTTTTATTTTTAATTAAGTTCATGATAGCTACCGTAAAAATTCTGATAAGCGACTTTTTTTGCGTTTCCTGTGCTCAGAATATTTTTTCACGGAAAATTTACCCCGCGTAATGATCGCATCCTGAAGTTGGAGTAAATTTTTTTGAAAAAACAAAGTGCGATCATTATGTGAATATATACGGTAGAGTAGCTACCATTGGTACTGTTTCCAGCAGAAATATATGATTGAGTGAAAGAATACTGGTGAAAAAAATTGCATCTTTTTATTATTCGATTCTTATTTGGAACTATGTATTCATATTCAGAAATTTTGATATTCGCGCACTTCTAGTTTCAAACTACCACTGAAATTTTGTGCGCTGAATAGTACTGGCTGTTCGATTTCACTAGCTCTCACCGTATATCTAAAGACATTGCAATCGCATCGTGAACCACCATTCGAGTGCTACAAGCACCACCCACACCCCATTTTCTTCAAGTGAAGCCACCTCAAGCACTTGCGTTGATCTCGTACGAAACCGCAACTTTGATTGCTCGCGGCCACCTATGGTTCTGCATGTTGCGGGCACTTTGTACAAGACATTAAGATTGGGCGCCGAAAAGATCACACTCGAGCATGGATCCAGGAGTAGCTCGCGTGATACAATGTTTAGGTTTGCGGCCTGTCTACGGCGACAAAAGTCCACAGCGATAGTGCAAGTCTGCGTATAGTGATAGCGAAGGCTAAAACTCGCGTCGGAAAGCCGAAAAGTTTCTAAATTTGTGAAGGAGGTAGCAAACACGATAATGACCACACTTTTCCTAACAGGAAACTGAAAACGCACTTGATGGGGACGCAATCACATGATCTGTGAGGAGCGCGCACAGCCGAAGCCACGCCAGCACTAAGGTTACCCCGATATCCAGGCAACCGCCCTTCATCCTCACTTGGCGAGCGCGGCAGCTCTGCCATGGTCTTTCTTCTTTTATTTTTCCTCGCTCCAGTTAACATAATAGGGCATCGAATCGCAACCGTGCAAGTGCAATACCAAGCTACTGATTACGTCCAACTATTATGGGGTGCACCTATTATGTGCGGGAGTAAGAAAATCTTGTTTCTCATGACCAAACTGGGTGTGCGTCTATTATGCGAGTAAATACGATACTCCAAAAGCGGCCCTGCCCTACTTCACCCTTTCCTTCGCTATGGTTCGTTCATAGGCTCGTCTATCCTCCTCATTATGCGAGGGCAAGAGGGAGGGGTGCACGTACCTGCAAGCAGACAAATTTTTGTGTGTGTGTGTGTTGGGGGGGATACTCAAGTGGCGACATTGTTCAGTGCTGAGGATAATTAGATCGGCGGGGGGGGACAAAAAATTGTTTCTTGAAATAATTGGTTCGCCCTCGGCTCGGGGCACTGCCAGATTTGGCACTGTTGATCTTAATGGCATTCTGAACTCAATGCGCGAATTTACTTTAAATCTTGAAAAAAAAAATGATTGGAGATGTTTTAAAGACCCTTTAAGTAGCACATTTTGGATATGAATGCTCTTTTGTACCTGCCAGGTTAACCCAATCTTTTCGTGAATTATAAATTCGCCTTTCAAGAAGGTCCTGCTCTTCACTGTTTCACTGTACCTTAGGGAGTTCTCGGCTTGTGAAAAAACACTTGGTGCCTCTGTGGAGTCATCGTAGATTTACGGCGTTTGAGTAAAGGAAACTGCAATGGATTACTGTGCGTTAAAGGAGATTGAAAGCAGTTCAGGGTGTGCCTTTTATGTGTAACAATTCAAAAATGTTTCAATAAAAAAGGAAAAAGCTCAGAACTGCTGTTCTGGTGCAAGATGCATTGTTTTGTCCAAGTGTTCATAGCTTTGCACTTTCGATCCTCCAATTGCAATGTTATCTTTCACACGTCCAGCTGGAAGGTCAAAAACCTCCCGCGCCCATTCGAGGTGTGCCAACTTCCTCGGTCAACGAAGGTGGAGGTGATGCCCCGGAGGGTGCACAGGAGGCGCAAGAGGCTGCCCTCGATATGGAGGACTTGGTTCCTCGAACTGACATCAGGCAAGTTGTTAGAAGGCATGCTGGACTGATGCTTTGTTGCTGTTTACCTTGGGAACATTGTGAGCAATTAAAGTATTTGGAAACGTTCAATTTTTTAAAATTCGCATTTATTGAAGAAAAGAACTGGTAAACAGAGAGAAACCATACTTAAAGTTGTTCAATTGAATGACAGAAGGTAACTTTAAATTTGTAGACAAGACAGCTCTGCAAGTGGAAGCCAAACCCACATCTGCTGCATTTTACTAGCAGCGTCTTTTCCATTCAGCTACTCACCATTAGCATTTTCATGGGTGTTGGTGTACAATATGTGAGTGCCTTGCCAGGGCTGTTCATGGCCATGAGGGCCGATATGGTACTTTCTCCACGCATAAGGTCAATGCTTGTTAAAATGCAAAGGCTGGTATGTATAGTAAGATTTGAACGGCAGCATGCAGTCATTCGAAAACTGGCCGCATGAACTGCTGCCACATGTGTGTACGTGTGCATGTGTGAGAGAAAGTGCATACTCGCTCTGTTACATGTACATTATTATTCCGTGTCTAATGAGAAGCCCAAATTGCGAGCTTCATTTCAGCTAGTGTGCCGCTGCTGTAGTAGTTTTTTAAATAAAGGTGGTACGGTTTAAAAACAAACTAAATAAAGCTGTTAGCTACAGTGAGGAACAATATTCGTTGCTTGGCAGCCCAAGATGCATGTCGAATGTTTGCAGTGCGGAGATAATCGCACTTGGTCTGAACGCTCTGTAAACTGGTTGCCTCTGTCATTGGAGGTTCGCCATTCATGCCAAAATATCTACGTTCTATTTATTTATCCCAGCTTGTACGCACCTTAAAGGGACTCTAAAGAGATCTAAAAAGATCAATGACTAGTTAAATGTTGAAACTACGCTACATCACCACTCTACTACCCTACGCTCACCAAAAAATTCCTAAAATACCCTAAAGGTAGGAAAATTACCCTATGGTTGGCAATCCTGGTCCACTTGTCGAAACTCATGCTCGAGCTCACAACCCCTCTTTACGGATTATATCCTCGCGAGCCTCCATCATCCCCTTCCTGCCGTCTCTAACTCGTTAAAAACCTCGTTTCGCAGAAATTATGGCGTCAGCGTGGCTGTCGTTGGTTGAGTGAAAAATCAAGTTGCAAGTAAAAAAATGACAAAAAAAAAGAATTCCAGATCCGAGTGATGACTGAACCAGGTCGTTTGTGTGACAAGCAGCTGTTCGACCACACATCCATGCACCTGCTTGGATATGCAGTGAAAATAACTTCTTCTGCTTGGAAAATCAGTAAAGATTACCTTCATGGTTTACAGACATCCTGTATATTGTAATGTCACCGTAATATTGTGTGTTAGAAGTGTACATTGCCATCGGGTGTCGGAACACGCAATTATCATAACAACTATGTGGTTTAAAGGTGGCACCCCATTATGAAAGGCGCACATGTTGCCATGCATATTTTCTTAACACCACGTAGTGCGTCCGCAGCAAGTAAAAAACATTACACGCGCGTTTGCTCGTGGTTCAAAGCGTGCCACTGATCACACAGAATGTGGCCATATGCGATAGCTTCACTCGTACAAGCCACTTTCAACTTTATCGATTGCATTATATAATCCACATTTTAAACTTTTCGAGCAAGATGAAACAATAAAGGTAGCATTAAGTTGTTGAAGTACGCACTAGAGATAGGATATCTCTATGCACTCAAACATTGTTATAACGAAGTTGAAGGGGAGCCACAATTATTTCATTATATTCATTATTGCGTTATATCGATCATAACAGTTTCTGGCAGTGTATGCTCAGATGGGCGCACACCTATAAGCATGCAAAGAAGGAAACCGCCTTGCGGTCCGATTTACCGCAGCGCGACTACGCGTGCCACGGAAAATAAACTTAGTCAAATCTCATTAACTCGAACTTTCGGGTAATTCCAACTCACACTGATGTCCCGTAAAAGCTATGTGTATTCCCATGGGCGAAAACGCCCTGTAATTCGAACGGGCAAGCCCTTCCGACGGTTAATAAGAACATTCCGCGCTCCGAAAATGCTCTCGGCACCATGTCCAATGTCGCGGCGGCACCTCTAAACGCTGCGCGCGAAGAAGGAAAAGAAGAAAAGGAAAGAAAAGACTATGGCGGATTGTTTGCTCTTCTCAAATGCCGCTCTGCTACACGCCTGTTCCACGCTTCTCCCTTTTCAGTCTCTGCACGTAGAGACCCTTCTCCTTCCAAGGCCGGGCGCGCAGAGAGAGGGAAAAAAAAAGAAAGCTGTCGCGGAGAGTCCACCTTTCTCGGTGCAGATAAGCAGCCATTGTAGCAGCAGAGACTCAGTCGTTGCCGTTGTGAAAGGGAAATCGCTTTACACCGCAGCGCCGCTTCTCTGTCATGTGGCCCGCTGAGCGCTTCCTCAATCGTCTCCGCTGGCTGTGTGAGGAGGTCGGCTCTCTTGGCCACGCGGGGCGTGGCTGTAGGTAGGCGCGGAAGTTTTGAAAGAGCCGTGCCGAACGAGCGTCAAACTTCGCAGAAAACGCTATACAGTCGAGCCCACTTAAAACGGCCCCACCTAAAACGAACTTTCGCTTAAAAGAAACAATATCCGTGTGACCGTGAAAATATACATTGGTTCAATGGCACAAAACACACAACGATTGTCCCCGAGCGCCGCTGGTCGGGTACAGCAAACGGAGTCAGCGGTCTGCCGATTTCCCGGGAAACAAATTTCGACCACAGATCAGGCATCGGCGATGTGCCCATACCTTCTTATTGTCAAACGCCGACCTTGCCTCCGTGACCCTCTAGTTGCCGCTCTCCCCAACCCATGGAAGAAGGAAAGCTGTTTCCTTCCTCCATGCCCCGACTGCTTTTTGTTATGCACCCCTCTGTCCTTTGTCCCCCCGCTACTCTGAGCACCCCGCATCGCCAGACGAGGCCAGAATTTTTCACACTGCCACCGATCTTTCGAAGACAGGTCGGCCATCTACCCTGTTTTTGATCGCTGGTTGGCGTCGCCGGCCTGGAGGGACCAGACCATTTGCCAACATTGTCGGCCACCGACTGTATACGATAGTCTGCGTCTAGTGCACGCGCGTACTCTACCCCACCGACTCTGCAATTTGTTTCGTGTTTAGGACTTGTTCTCGCTCACTTCGCACTCTGCCCAGCATGCCTTCCGGGCGCGTGCGGAAGAGCGAAAATGGCTGTTAATTTGCATGGAACAAATTGCGAAATATCGAAGTTCGTGAAGCCACGCAAGCCCGCCGGTGCAACAAAACGATTTTTTTACCACGGCCGCGCGTACAGATCCCGTTGGCCATGCTTTGACTTTTGCGCATGCAGGCACTCTTTCCAAGTTTTTCTACGTGTGAGTTTCGTGGACCTTTCAAGCAAGCTACCCAATCTCCTTCCTTCCCGTGTGTTTCGGTTTTCAAGGTCGCCCCTCCCGCCGCATCCTCCCCTCTTTTTATCGCAACTCCTTGCCCTTCTCTCGCAAGTCTGCTCTCCTTTCTTTATCACAGCCCCTTCGCCCACGAAGGAAGGTTCCTCCGTGCCTTCGCCTGTCTCTGCCGCTCCGCGACGCCCGCCACGCTGGCTTGAATTAGTTTCGTTTTCTGGCTGAAAACGGGCCCAGAGCTGTTCCACGCGTTCTGACACGTGTGTCGCGTGTGCACCCCTTGATTGCTCTTGGTGTGCGTATGTAGTCGGGATGGCAGACGGTAAGACTAGCACGCTTTTTCCTGCCGCTCAACAAAACCTCAAGCCAAGTGTGACCGCTTGGCTTGAGCGTAATCCGCGCGTTTGGTGCCGCGTTGCTGAGTGCTTGCTCATAGCTGTTGGCCATCTGGCAGCCAACTTGCCGCTTCGGGCGTCCCAGTATTCAGCTGTGGAGATGGTGAACATTTCGTGGGCGGCGGTGACGGCTACTTGCGCGCAAAACCGTTTTCGCGAGGCCGACTTCGTCGACGTCGGTGTTACGTCCTAACAGGACCACTGCGGCGGGGGTTTGTGGCAGTGCATCGTCGGCTCCGACCTGGTAGAGGTGGTGGACAATCTGTTGAGATTGTTTAATTACGGCGGATGATGATGCCGAAACTGCGGAACCATGCACTAGTTGGGACATTGTGAATGAAGTACGTGGCTAGAGCGATTTTGAGGAATCGGATTGCGAGAACGACGAAACTTTGGAGCCACTGCCTCATGCAGCTTATGCTACGGGCCTCGGCGAACGAGTACCCTGCCGTCTTAAATGAACTCCAGGCCGCCCTTATCGCTTCTGCTCTTCGAAACAAGTGCATCACGGACTTTTTTGGGGAGAAAATTGTTTTCACTCACAACTTTTTTTAAGAGATGTGTTAAATTTACTACGAACTTCGGGACACAGCGAACGAATGCCGCGTCACACTCAGGTTTGTCATAAGCGAGCTTGACAGTACCTGACACACTAAGGTTGATTTTTTATAGACTATTTGATAGACTAATTTAGTTTGTTATATCTATTTACCAGTCCATTTTAGTTCGTTAAAATAAGGTTTAAAATGTATGGTTATTAATGGGGATTTCAAGAGGAACTTCGTTTACTTCGTTATATCCATTATTTTCTTATATCCAGGTACTTTATAAGGAGGTTTGAGAGTAGTGCTCAGCTCTTGAAGGCGAAGCTTAGGGTTCCCCCAATTTTTTGTAAAAGCGCTTCAGTATTTCTGCAGGCGAACCTTCTGCAATGAAATTCATATTGCTTTGTCTTTTTCAAAATTAACTGAACCCTTCAAATTATAAATCAAACCGATTTTTAAGTTAAATATTGTAGTTACCTCGCTTCTCACAGTAGCAAATGATCACCGCGGGTTCGCGCCTAGCGAGCCACAGGGCCGCGACTTCATCACCTACTCGCGTGTAGCGCACCACTCTGCGCGCGCTCAACTAACAAGGCGTTTAGCGCGGCGCGGCAAAACAGACAGTGTTCGAATAAAAGAAATACACAAACACTTTATTGCCTTTGGCGGCACCCCGAACAACAGTACAACGTCCGCTCCCAGGATGCGGGGAGTAAAGGCTCCGGCACGTGGACGTTCACGATAAGGGGAAACCGCGAGCACGTCACAGCTGGCAATGGCAAGCTTTGACACGGCGGTCGGGTAAAGGTTCCTTGCGGCTGTGCTGCGCACTCTCACGATGGCCACTGGGCCTGGTCGCGAGAGTTATGGCAAATTTTGTACGCGTAGGCCTATGGCAAGTGCTGCTTGATGTGGTGCGACCACACCAAGCCGCACTTGCCGTAGGCCTACGCGTACTCAGGCTAGCACTCAAGTAAAAACGCCTGCCTGGGATGCTGAGGCCCCCCAGGCAGGCTACAAAAGAGACGCTGTCGAAGGAAACACGTGCTTACCAGGCGCCGACGAACAGAGGAGAGAGACTTTCCGGCGCGCACATGACTTGGCCTCGCTGATTCTCGCAGCCCCCGAGAACACGCGCCCATGCGGGGCGCCATCTATCACCACACACCGTTACCAGAGCACGGGAAAGGGAAAAGGAGCGGCCGTACGGCGGGATGCCCTCAAAAAGGTCGCGGGCGCGCTTCAGATCCCCACACAATCAATCCCATAAAATCGTCAGACATAAGCCTCTTTCATTAACTTACATAATGTTCCAAGTTTGAGCATACTTGTGCCTGCAGATTTTGTTAAAACTAACTTTAACGTATTCTGAAGGGCTGTATCATTTCACTGGAGAGTGCAGTGCTGCTTGGGAGTGTGGCATCATTATGTCAACTTAATCTCCAGAGATTGCGGCTCTTTGAGCTCACGGACAGTCATACCATCAGGCAACAAACACGCGTACATTTATTATCCTGCTTTTAAATCGCAACGAGGTTACGAGCCGAAACTAAAACATCACTAGCGACAGGCATAAATAACCTTACAAAATATGCCAAATAGCACAAGCAACATCATGCTTGCAAAGTAGGCTTGTGCGAATTGTAAATTTTTTGTTCAAAGTGAATACTGATCTGATTAGAATTATTTTGAGTTGAATTTTAGTAGTATATAGCGCATATTATGAAGAAAAATGAGCATATTTGTCATGATCTGACCAACCTGCAAACTTTTTAATTGAAACGAAGAATGTCAAATGACAATCTTATTGGTTCACTGAGAAGTTGAACAAACTTTGAATAGCAGCAGGATTTGACCATCGATAGAATGCAAGTGACTTCCAAAATGTGTTATGCTTTAAAATTTCTAATACCGAAAGAATATGAGCCATTATAACAAGCTTTTAAACTTCAAAAACGAATGGATGCGAAGTTAATACATTTACAAGTGGGGCTTCGCGGCATTGCAGATTTTTTTTTCGAAAAGATGTTTTTTCGTTGTAGGACTTCTTTACTGCAACGGAACCACCTTTACAGGCAGGTTACACTTAGAATAATTTATTCGTTCATTTTGATCTTCAAAACTTTAAATAAGTTCAATTCGAATTGAAGGGCATCTGAACATGTTAATATTTGTTTGAATATATGCACAACCCTAATGTACAAAGTACCACGAATGCAGTGTCACCAACCTTCAACTCCTCGGGACGAGTCCACGGGAAACGAGCTGTGGTACTGTCTCCATGGGCCCACTGCCGGAGACGTCCGTTCCTACCAAACCGTAAAGACTCTTTACTGTTTCCTGTGTGCCGACCTAACCTCTCCTGCCAGGCGGTGCCACCGACATCACTGTGCTAATTCTATCTCGCGCGACCACACAGCCACCTCTCCTTGGCCGCTGTCAAACCTAGCTGCGGCTAATATGCTAGACACGCGTGCGTCATCAGGCGCAAAGACTTTAATATGGGTGATAGCACCTCCGCATTATACATGTCCACATGCGCTGTTTTATTCCTAGAAAGGCCATTTTCACGAAAAGGAATATAGAGGGACAGCTACAGTGTCTATATAAAGGGAAATCCCAGCTTTTGAATATTATCGTGCATTTTTTACAAAAAAAGTTACCAAGAGCTGTCTTTCAGTTTTAGCTGGATGCTGTCGCCACTACTTTCTTGGCAGAAGTGACCTGAAAGAGACCGCAAACATTCAAATCCTAGGTAATGAACCAGGAGAGTGGTCTTCATATTTTAACCTTATGCCTTCCAAATTATACATTTTTTAAATAGGGAAGCAATTCTGAATGACTTTTTTTATTTTCCTCTGTAAAACGGCATTAAGCAAAGTAGATGCATTAAAAAGTATTTTGTATTGCAGAACACGCAGACGAAAGTTGACTATAAGAGAGAGTTGGCTTTTCTGCCAACTGGACAGGGTTGCACTTTTCCTTGAAGTATTTTGTGGAAAATAATAAAATGGTAATGCAATCTGTGCATGAAGAGGATAACTAAAATGCACTGACCTGATCAGTCTTTGGTAAGGGACGACCTCTGCTAGCTCGTGCTAGTTGGCATGTGAAATTTTTGGTTCAGCCAAGCTAGTCTAGGTAGGGTGAAAGGTTAATGAATGTGAACACATGCATTCATGTTGTAAATGGCGGCAAACATTCGAGAGGTTCAGTATCTTGTGACACACTGCTACGTGCCAAAATATAGCGGAGCTAGGCTTCTTTCGTAGTGAGCTTAGTGGCATTTCGCTTGAAAAATAGGGACAAAGCCTCAAGGAGGTTGCTGCAATTGGATGGGAGAATCCGGTCAAAATGATCGATTTATGGATATTTTTTTCTGATCGTAGTAAAGTATTATAATGAACTACGCTGTTAAAATCAAGAAAAAATCACTTTATCAGTGTGTTATCGTCGAAAACCACAAAAAATGTCTTCAGGAAGTAGACTAAAATGTAAGTGAAGTAAATCCTGAATTAAAGAGGGGTCATCTGCAAGGCGTTCTGGTCCTCAGTGTTAGGTTATCGTGTTTGTGTATAGGGGGGGCTGACGCAGACGCGCTTCGCTATCAGTGGTGACCCGGACTCGGACTGTTGGGCTTCGTGATGTCAATGCTCGGTGTGATAGTGGCTCGATCATGTATATAAGCAACCACCCCTTTTCCTTCCTGGTGGTAAAACAGTTGGTTGTGTGACCGAATAAACATTTGTTGCACTTAGCCACCGTGTGCTACCTGCCGGTCTCGCCCCTGTTTAGACGAAGATATAATAGTGGCGACAATGATGGGATCCGAGTGAATCAGCACTGCCGACAGACGCCAGGCACTTTTGGGAGCGGAAGATTTCAACATGGCAGCGGCTGGCAATTTGAACCCTTCCTCGAGGACGGAGACGAGGCTTTCGAATCGTACATCGAACGGTTCGAGCACTTCCTTCGGGTGACCCAGGTGAGCGACGACCTCAAAGTTTTGATGCTGGTTATCGCTATTGGGAAGAAAACCTATCGCACGCATAAAAATCTACTAGCTCCCGCGAAGCCCGAGGAGATAGAATATGCGCAACTAATTCAAGCCCTCAAGAAGCATTATGCTCCAGAACCCATGGTCATAGCGAAACGTTTCCGCTTCAACCGCCAGATTCAGCAGGACACAGAACTGGTGGCTTTGCGTTGGAATTAAAGAGTCTGGCTGCCTCCTGCAATTTAGGGGCATTTTTGAATGAATCTTGGCGGGACCGTTTCGTTGCCGGGCTGAAAGACGAGACAACGCAAGCAGAGCTTCCGAAGAGGGCCACACTGACGTTTGCAGAGGCGTGCGAACTAGCCCGAAGTATTGAACTAGCCCGTTCCGAGACGAAAAAATTCCAGCCCGAGGGGCAAGAACGGGGTGTCCACGCCATACAACGACAAGCTCCGAGTTCAATGTCAGGACAGCCGCGTGGAGATTACATGGAAACCAGAGCAACGAAAGAAACCACCGGTTGGGCTTGCTACCGCTGCGGAGCCACCTCCCACACCGACGAAAGGTGCCCGTTCAGGAAATACCGCTGCCGCGCCAGCAAAAGAGTGGGCCACTTGGCAAGAGCGTGCCGATCGTCCGCCAGCACAGCGCACTATGCGGAGGACAGTAGTGGTGAGGACAATATTTTGCTACAAAATATATTTTCGTGTGACGAGAGTGTCCGAAACTATACTGTAAACGGACGGGTCGGGGGTCGTAACGTGCCGACGCAGATAGATACGGGCGCGTCGGTTTCTATCGTCCTCGAGACTATCTGTCAGCGACACTGGGCCGGGAGACCGTTGTTGCCGTGTAGCATAAAGCTAAAAGCCTATGGGGGAACGCCGTTAGCGGTTCTGGGCAAGCTGGTGATGCTGGTAGAGCACAACTACCAGACAGTGACGCTGCCTCTGATCGTGGTCCGTACGTTGCGAAAGAGTGAGACTGCGTTGCTAGGGCGAGACTGGTTGGAATCTCTTAAATTGGAGTGGTTGAGTGTGAGTGGGGTGGGGATCGATCGAGTAGCTTGCTTGCTTGAAAGGCTCTCGGAAGTGTTTGAACTAGAGCTCGGACAGATAATGGATTGTCAAGTAAGCTTGTTGCTCAAGGATGGCACAACACCGGTCTTTTGTAAACCTTGACCGGTGCCCTTCGCACTTCGAGGTCCCGTTTCCCAACAATTGAGGGCCTGGCAGAACGCAGGGGTGATTGTTCCCATTCTAAAAAGCGACTGGGCCACGCCACTAGTGGTGGTTCCAAAAGGAGACAAAACGGTCAGGATTTGCGGAGACTACAAAATGACGGTGAATCCCTGCTTGCGCACCGATCATTATTCGCTGCCAGTCATGGAAGATTTGTTTGTAGCCTTGCATGTGTGCAAATATTTCACTGTGCTTGACCTTTCAACCACGTATCAGCAGCTGCAGTTGCACCCTGACTCGCAGTCTTTGCTCACAATAAATACGCCCATGGGGCTGTTAAAGTTTACGCGCCTACCGTATGGTATAACCAGTGTACCCTCGATATTCCAGGCAGTCATGGACGATGTTCTAGGAGGCCTAGATATAGTCGCCTGCTACCTGGGTGATGTGTTGATTGCCGGGGAAAGTTTTGAGGAATGTTGGGAAAAGGTGGAAAGCGTGCTGACAAGGTTCAAGAAACGAGGCGTTAAATTGCGCAAAGAAAAGTGCAAGTTTTTCGAAACATCGGTGGCGTATCTGGGTGACGTGCTGGACGAAAATGGCATTCGACCATCCGAGGATAAGGTGCCCGCTATCGAAGACGCGCCAACACCCAAGAACAAACAGGAGCTTCGAGCATATTTGGGCATGCTCAATTTTTATGCCAAATTTGTTCCGAACATGTCAGCAGTGCTGAAACCATTGTACGTGTTGTTGGGCGAAAATGTTAAGTGGCAATGAACGAACCGGGTGGCGGATACTTTTAAGAGATCTAAGGATTGGCTTATGCATCCCAGAGTAATAACACACAACAATCTGGATCAGGAACTGGGTATGGTATGCGACGCCTCGGCATATGGACTAGGGGCGATTTTATTCCATAAAATCGCAGGGGTCGAAAGACCGATAGCGTTCGCATCGAGGACACTAAGTCAAGCAGAGCAGGGCTACGCCCACCTGGAGAAAGAGGCTCTTGCAGTTATTTTCGGTCTAAAGAAGTTCCACAAATTTTTGTTTGGTTGAAAATTTTCCGTTTATTCAGATCACCAACCCCTGGTTGGAATTTGCGGGCATGGCTAGCCAATCTCTACAATGGCAGCAGCACGGATACAGCGGTGGGCCTTCATCCTTGCAGCGTATGACTACCGATGGGTCTACCGAAAGGCAAGCGAAATCCAAAATGCCGATGCCCTTTCACAGCTACCGCTCCGAGACAAAGCAGAGGAGTCAGAGGGCGTTTATTTAATTTCAGTGCTAGACGAGGCTCCATTGTCGGCAAAGGAAATCAGATCGGAAACGCGCAAAGATCGATTGCTGTCCAAAGTGCTGTTTTTTACGCAGAACGGGTGGCCTGCGCATGTGTCGGACGACGATCTCTCATCATACTTCGTTTGCCGTAACGAACTGTCGGTAGACAAAGAGTGCGTAGCTAGGGCCAATCGCGTGGTTATACCAGTTTCGTTGCGACAGAAAGATTTAGAAATGCTGCGCGAGGAAACGCAGAGATGACTCGAATGAAAATGCTGTCAAGGAGTCATGTCTGGTGGCCTCGCTTGATGCTAGACATAGAGCAAGCGGTGAAAGAGTGCATCACTTGTCAGTGAACACAGAATGCGGCAGCTAGAGTGCCACTAATGTCATGGGGCTGGCCAACGCGTAGATGGCAGCGAGTTCATCTGGATTTTGCGCAAAGGGATCAGCATTACTTTTTGGTCCTAATGGACGCTCATTCGAAGTGGGTTGAGGTGTTTGTCATGACAACAACAACAAGTAAAAAGACAGTAGAGAAATTGCGAGGTGTTTTTGCGGCCCACGGACTACCAGAGGAGATCGTGACCGACAACGGGCCCCAATTCACATCACAGGACTTCGGAACATTCCTGAGCAGGAATGGAATTCGTCATTCCAAATCTCTTCTCTATCACCCAGCTTCGAATGGTAGCGCCGAACGGTGCGTTCAGACCATCAAGAAGAACTTGTTTAAACAGATACTAGACGAAGAAAGAAAAGGAGACAAGAAGTCCATACGACATCGCATAGACCAATTTCTCTTCAGTTATCGCAACACCCCGTCCAGCACCACTGGTGAAACCCCGGCCCAGATCTTCTTGTCGTGGCAGCCAAGAACCAGGCTGAGTCTGCTGCACCCTGAAATGAAACAACGCATGCGCGAAAGGGGGAGCAGGCGAAGCTCCACGCAGACCAGAAACGAGGGCCATGGAGAGACTTTACGGAAGGCGACCAGGTTTTGGTAAAAGGGCTCCGCCCGGACGACGACAAATGGTTGTTGGGTACAATTGCTCAGCGGTGCAGCGCCTGACGCAACTTTTGCAACACTCGCTGCAGCCACAGATTCACGAGCAGCTGACGAAAGGAAGTCTGCTAGAGAAAATGAGGCAATAAAAAAAGAAATGGAGGCTGTCACATCATCATCATAACATCATGATAAAGTGAGGGAAGAAAGGAGAGTTGCCATGGGGTCACTTTTGAAGGTGTCAATAGCGCGTGCACGCAAATTTTACAATTTGTGTAAAATACCTTTCAAGGTGTTCTGGCTGCATGATATGCACATGTTCGCGGGAATGGATCCCACAGGCTATCTCGGCTGCTAAGTTTTGTGTCTGTACCCTTTAACTTCTTGCCCGACCATTGACGAGTGTAGTCGAGATTTTCTAACAGTGACCGATGACCACTATAGTCATCGGTCATTTAATTTGTTTGAAAATTTCGTGACAACTCCCAAGAATTAGGCGTGACCGAAATAATGCTCACTATACTTGCCACATTTTTGTTTGTTGACGCTAGATTTCCGCACATCTAAGACATTTGTGTCCCAGCTTTAATTTATTGCTTTTTTTCATTCTATTGTCTCTCAGTGAAGCCACCTTTTATCATTTTTCACACAATTAGTGAATCAATGCTATTGAATTGAAAGACTGGTACCTTTATTTACAAATAAAAAATCTTTACAAATTGAGCAAAATTTTTTTTTTTAATGATCCTTGCAAGTTTGTTTTTTCTGTTGTGAAAGGGTTAAATTGACGGCCATCCACTTAGTAATTACCGCCTCATCCTACTTCTTTGTACCACTTGCTCAAACAGTGAATGTCGGTACTGCTTCATGTCTTGATAATAGGCTACAAGCGACCACGCAGCCTCGTTATTAAGAGGGATGAGGGTCTTAAAAAGTTTATTTGTTCTATTGTCATGAAAATTGTCATGCATGTGTATCACTGAACGGAGATTTCACCTTTAGTCAAAAATTTATGCACAAGCCTACTTTATTCACTAAATAAGGTGCTCCGACTTTTCTTTTTTTCTAGCATTAACTTTCTCGGTCAGTGTTTGCAGTTCAAACTTGGCAATGTGATGTTCACTTTTTCCACATTTTAAAATTTAAAGAAAAGATTGTGAACTTCACTGGCTCTTCCCTGGTTCTTAGTGCGACAGGTTAACCAAAAACAATAGCTGCGCGTTCTGGTATTCATCGACGCATGCTCAAGGCAAGCATTGCAATGCACTTGTGAAATTAATCTACACATGCTCATTGTAATGAAACATGTAAGCTAGGCAATGTACCTTGGTGTGATATATATATTGATTTCATTTAATTTTTGCCTTTCATAAAAACCGTGATTGCCAACAGTGTTTTTTAAGAGTAAAATGCCACAAAATTCTTCAAATAATAGGGCAGTATGAAGAGATATAGTGTTGGTCATGAAAAAAAAAGCTTTGTAGTTTTTAACATGAGAGCCCTTGACAAAAGTTTACTCCTTCATCCTACCCCCACAATGTCTTCCTTACAGCTGGCCTATACCTTGTGAAGAGCCGAAACTGGGTCAACCTACACAGCTATACTCAGCCTAAGCACCTGAGTTGTCAGGTGCTATTACTCGTAGTTTGCTTTACTGTCATGACTAGCATAGTCTCTTGTGCATTTGCTAAGCATAGTAACTGTGTTAACACAGGAAGTAGATTACAAACTCTGCTTTGCTGCAGCATCTTAGGCAAACTGGGTTTTAGCTTGAAGCCCTTTTAGAGCATGTGTTTATTTTAAACTTTTAGTTGAAATATGCTAGATACTGAAGCTTTCAGGTTGCTTTGTGAGTTTCTCTTGTATGTTAGTACCACTTTATTTTTTTCCTTCTCCAGGTTCTCCAGCTTTGTTTTGCCCAGAAGAATCCGAAAAACCAAAGTGAGAGCCTGATGTGGCTGGCCAATGCTATCAAAGAGTTCGGGCTCAAGTAAGTTTTTTCAAAAACTGGGCAACTATGCATTTCAGACACACCGGGTTTTAAGTGTGGAGCACTATAGATGCTCGAGATGTCGTATACTGCCACTGCATTGTGTAACGCAGGCAAAACCACGTATAGCATAGCCATCTGTAACACCAAGAAGTCTTCCTCTTCTTGTTCTTTGGGTGCCGCGATGATGATAATAAGTGTGGAGGAAATCAGGAACCCGGGACGTCGTATGCTGTCACAAGCTGTCACCACTTAGCATAATGCACGCAAACCCGCATTTAAAAAATAAAAGAAAAAGGGGGAAAGCAAGGGATACATAGAAGAAAAGAGGGAGAAGGGAATAGAAAAAAAAGAAAAAGTAAATGCAGAAAACTTCAAAGAAGACAGGAAAAAAAGAGGGAAGAAATAAAACCGAAGAAAAGCAAGAAATGCCGCCCAGCTCTGCAAATCCTTCGGGATTTGCACAACTAGTGTGAAATCACCTTAATTTTTTGCCAGAGCAGTCAACGATCTAGTGTTGTTTGAAGCATTGCAATGTACTTCACTTGTCTGATGTTCGCATACTTGTTATTTTGCAGGGTTCCAGTGAAACCAGTCATTGAAAGCATAAAAAAAGGTCTGGCTGCTTCGAACCCTGTGAGTATGAGCCAGAGCTTTTTTTTTTGTGCTGTACAGTGCGACTGTTCACCACTGTTGTTGCGTAAATGTTGCATTTTGCGTGTGAGGACTTGTCTGAGGAAAGTGCAAAGAGGGTGCAAATGACGGATGGTGAGACAGCAAAGCCAGGTGTTTCCGCAGTGCAGGGCTTGCGATTACCACCATGGCTGTGGAAGCTTCCTATTGCTTTTGTGTGAAGGTTTCTCTGCGCATTCACTAGCGACTGTTGGGTATTGTGAACAGAAGTGGCTCCATCCTTGTAAACTGTTTGTTAATGGAGACCTTTTAATTTTACATTTTCTTCTCAGTGTTAATGTAGACGTCCTAGCTGCATTTTGCGATGTCAGACGATCACTTCAGTAATATTCAATGAG
Source organism: Rhipicephalus microplus (assembly GCF_043290135.1). Lineage (NCBI taxonomy): Eukaryota > Metazoa > Arthropoda > Arachnida > Ixodida > Ixodidae > Rhipicephalus > Rhipicephalus microplus. Next base: position 336,674,310 of record NC_134710.1, read on the forward strand.
TGAATTTGACTCTTGTATGAACAGGCAGTGAGAACAGCGTCCATCACTCTGGCTGGTGTTCTGTACCTCTACATGGGCAAGACGCTGAGGACCTTGTTTGAAGGGGAGAAGGCCGTCCTTGTGCAGCAGCTTGATGCGGAACTTGCAAAGGTTGGTGGCGTCATTATACACCTCATGCATGTTGATGGCGTTTAGCCAGTGTTGTTTTAAGCTCTTATGAAAAGAAAGTGCCATTGCGGAAATTCGCCGATTACCTTTCAAGTATGGATGTGCGAATATTTGAAAGTTTTGAATATTCATCAAATATTGCATTTGTGATGTTAGTATTCAATTCGATAATGCATATTCGATAATTTAAAATATTTGAACAATTCAGAATATTCTTCAAATATTCTATCTTCACGAATATTCTGTCACATGTCTCGCTGTGAAGAACTTCAGATTTGGCACATTTCCAATAACAGCAGTGTTTACTTCATGCAGTGATTACTAAGTTAATGCAGTTCATGCAGTGATTACTAAGACTTCGGCACGAGTATTATATCGCCTGCACAGCAATTCATGGAAGCTTGGTGACGGCTATCGATGAATGCGGTGACAGGTCATCGTGACAAACCTACCAATGATAAATATCTCAGTTTAAATTGTGTACTGCTTGCTCGGCAGTATGTGGGGCTTGGTTGTTTAGCGCTGTTACTGTTCGTGTAAGCGTACCAACCACTCCATCTGTTGCTGCATTGCTCATCGAAACGAAAGCAACTCGTCAATGCTGCATTGGGTCGACAAAATAGCTGTTGTAGCATATATCGGTTCCGTGGCGAGCGAGTACGAAGAAAAAACGTCTCTGCACAAGCGCAAGTGCACGCGTATATTACAGAGAGCGGCACGGACTAAGTGAGCTTGGTAGGCGACGCACTGCACGCAAGTATAGCACTCGGCTTGACGTGATGATAACGCGTTTTGTGTGTAGCTGGGCCATTTTTCACTAATGAATGGCCTTGCGAACATGCGCAACAAAGCCTTACAAGTCGTCAATCGGCTGTGCCGCTACTTCAGCATGTATTCTCTTCATAGTTCCCAAATTATTTCATGGTCGCACATATGGTCATGTGAATAAGTTGGTGTTTCTCCGTGCAGTGGCAAACAAAAGGCCACGCACTTTTTTGTGCAGCAGCTTACAATGGCGTCATAACATATAGTTCTGTAATGTAAAGCGGCAGACAGAAATTTGAGGCACTTAATGCGTAGTTTCACTGTGTTCCCGACAGCACCTTCGGGAATGCGTCGTATACACATCGCACTCGCGCGGCAGCGTCTCCTGCAATCAATCCTCTATAGCTTCGTTTGTGTGCTCTCGCTCTTTTGCCAATATCAGTTAACTACCATTAGCAGCCAGTGCGCCGAAAGGGGTCGCGATGCAGCTTAACAGTGCTCTCGTCGCTGGGAGTTGTGGCTCCGTTAACAAAAAGGTGTAATTGGGGTGTCTTTCTACCGCACATCAATAATCGCCTATCTCACATGTGCGTCTTGTGCTATCACAGCGCCTGGTACACCTTGGCAACGATCGTGTAGCTATCAGCGTGACAGAGTACTCTTGATCGGAAAATGGGGAGTGGGCAGTCCTCGAGAAAGGGAACAGAAACAAGTCAAATAACGAGTATTGCTGTGTAGTTGAAAGACTCCCCAAGTTCTCCTATTTGCCTCAGTGGCTTGACCGGAGAGAACAGGAGCACAAATTAAAAAGAAAATGATAAAATCTGGGGTTTTACGAGTCAAAACTGATAGTGTGAGAATCTGGCTGAATTGTGACCACCTAGGCTGCTTTATAAATCGCTTAGTCTTAGGTACGCGTGTGAACTGTTACATTTCACCTTTATTCATGATATTTATTCATGATACCTTACAGGGCCCGATAGGGCATTGAGTAAGGGGAGCAAGTACGAAACAAAAAATATCAGAGATAAATGCATTAATAAATACAGGGAAACAAAATTGAAAAAAAGAAAAAAAGGGTACAGTGTAGTTAAGGAACTTTTTTTTCCCTCCTCCCTTTCCTTTTTTCTTTCCCCTTTCTTTTTTTTACACATGGCAAAAAACAGCAATTAACAGCAAAGGAGAAAAAAAAACAAATATATACACATATATATGTATATATATACACACATATACATATGTACAGTGCAAAGCATTTTCAAACAGAGGAACAGCATTTCTTATTCCATGAAACAATTTTTCGCCAATCACACACACTCGCAAAGGAAAGAATGGAGGAAGAATTCGAGAAAAAAAAAAGTAATGGTGACGACATGATACTATTTCAAGAAATGCTTACGCAATTGGTCAAGAAATGCTTGATGGTTACTGATAGATGCAATATTGTCGGGAAGATCATTCCATAGAACAATGGCTCGGGGAAGTGCTGATGAATTGAAAGTGTTAGTTCGTCCACTGATGCGTTTAATGCTATATTGATTATGCAAGCGGCGTGATATGCGTGAAGGCGCTTCCAGTGGTAAGGGAGATGGCCTGATGCTATAGCGATATTTATGCATAAAGATAAAAGAGAAATGGAACGACGTACATTTAATGGCACAAGCGGTATGTCATGTTTGATCTGCGTTATGCTGGAATGTGGGCTGTAGTTGGAAGTAATGAAACTATAACCTCATCATAACCTCATCAGGATATTAGTTGGAAGTAATGAAACTATAACCTCATCATAACCTCATCAGGATAATTCCTCCATGGCAGCCATAACCTCATCAGGATATGGCTGCCATGGAGGAATTAAACCAGGGGCCTCATGCTCACTACCACTAGTCATCATGGCAGGTAGAAAACCTTTCTTTTTTTTGTAAGAGCAACCACAAAAAATAATTAAAAAGCAGTACGAAAATTTTGTTCAACATGAGAGTTGAACACAAGACATCAGAGTCGCAAGCTCAATTATTAGTCATATGCTTCCTGGCAAGTACTGGTGGTGAGCATTTTCGTTTTTTGTGCAATAACAGACTACCGTATTTACTCGCGTTATGATCGCACCCCTAATTTTTGTCATCTAAATTCGACTTTTTTTTCCCCCGCGTAATGATCGCACCCTGAACTTGCCGTATCGATATGTCATGTGCCAAGTCTAGCTGAACACGTCTATCATTATTTCTGTGATCTGAAAGAGGGCATCACTATGCTAATGTCGTAACATTACTGAAATAAATGAAAGCATTCCTTATTTAGATGGAAGAAGCTGTTTTGACGCACGTGACGCACTCAAAACCTCCATAGCTGACGCAAATAAGAAAAAGAATGGGTAGCCTTGCTCCACGGAGTGCTTCGCTCCGTCAGCCATGTTTGTTTTGACATCCCGCACTGTTACAGCGGCGGCCACATGTTGGTCGACCTGTGTTCATCCCGCAGCAATGTTTTTTTTTCTCTGAGACCACATTTTTTTTGTGTGTGTGCCTTGTGATCGTCTGTTGAAGCACCATTTCACCATGGGGCGGTATGCGAGCTTTACTGCCGCGTTCAAGCTGAGGGCGCTTGACTACCCGCTAGAGCACGGCCACCGCGCTGCCGGCAGACATTTCGGCGTCGACGAAATCTGGATCCGATATTGGAAAAAACAGCGTGACATGCTCATGGCTACTAACAGCACGCGATGGGCTTTCCGTAGAGCCAAATCTGGCAAGTTCCCTGACATTGAAAAGGCAGTCCTCGGATACGTGAAGGACATGAGCAAGGACGGTTTTGCAGTGTCATTAGACATGATACGGACACAGGCGTGCACAGTTTCCCGGAGGCTGGGAATAGCCACAAAGGACTTCCGCGCCAGTTCAGGCTGGACGACACGCTTCATGCGGCGGAATGAACTATCGCTGGCATTTCCAACGCGCTCGACGGAACGGAAGATGACCCTCTGTGGGACAGTGAAGACACTGCCGGCTCCGACAGGGAATCGTGTGGCGACGGCCCTGCCGCCAGTGATGCTTTGGAGTCTAAATGTACGTTAGGGGGTCAGTAAGGGAAAAAAATAAAAGGGCAGTGTGCCATGCATGTATCTCCTGCGTAATGTGTGCATTTTATTACAAAGGTAAGCCTTAATTTACTTTTATTTTTAATTAAGTTCATGATAGCTACCGTAAAAATTCTGATAAGCGACTTTTTTTGCGTTTCCTGTGCTCAGAATATTTTTTCACGGAAAATTTACCCCGCGTAATGATCGCATCCTGAAGTTGGAGTAAATTTTTTTGAAAAAACAAAGTGCGATCATTATGTGAATATATACGGTAGAGTAGCTACCATTGGTACTGTTTCCAGCAGAAATATATGATTGAGTGAAAGAATACTGGTGAAAAAAATTGCATCTTTTTATTATTCGATTCTTATTTGGAACTATGTATTCATATTCAGAAATTTTGATATTCGCGCACTTCTAGTTTCAAACTACCACTGAAATTTTGTGCGCTGAATAGTACTGGCTGTTCGATTTCACTAGCTCTCACCGTATATCTAAAGACATTGCAATCGCATCGTGAACCACCATTCGAGTGCTACAAGCACCACCCACACCCCATTTTCTTCAAGTGAAGCCACCTCAAGCACTTGCGTTGATCTCGTACGAAACCGCAACTTTGATTGCTCGCGGCCACCTATGGTTCTGCATGTTGCGGGCACTTTGTACAAGACATTAAGATTGGGCGCCGAAAAGATCACACTCGAGCATGGATCCAGGAGTAGCTCGCGTGATACAATGTTTAGGTTTGCGGCCTGTCTACGGCGACAAAAGTCCACAGCGATAGTGCAAGTCTGCGTATAGTGATAGCGAAGGCTAAAACTCGCGTCGGAAAGCCGAAAAGTTTCTAAATTTGTGAAGGAGGTAGCAAACACGATAATGACCACACTTTTCCTAACAGGAAACTGAAAACGCACTTGATGGGGACGCAATCACATGATCTGTGAGGAGCGCGCACAGCCGAAGCCACGCCAGCACTAAGGTTACCCCGATATCCAGGCAACCGCCCTTCATCCTCACTTGGCGAGCGCGGCAGCTCTGCCATGGTCTTTCTTCTTTTATTTTTCCTCGCTCCAGTTAACATAATAGGGCATCGAATCGCAACCGTGCAAGTGCAATACCAAGCTACTGATTACGTCCAACTATTATGGGGTGCACCTATTATGTGCGGGAGTAAGAAAATCTTGTTTCTCATGACCAAACTGGGTGTGCGTCTATTATGCGAGTAAATACGATACTCCAAAAGCGGCCCTGCCCTACTTCACCCTTTCCTTCGCTATGGTTCGTTCATAGGCTCGTCTATCCTCCTCATTATGCGAGGGCAAGAGGGAGGGGTGCACGTACCTGCAAGCAGACAAATTTTTGTGTGTGTGTGTGTTGGGGGGGATACTCAAGTGGCGACATTGTTCAGTGCTGAGGATAATTAGATCGGCGGGGGGGGACAAAAAATTGTTTCTTGAAATAATTGGTTCGCCCTCGGCTCGGGGCACTGCCAGATTTGGCACTGTTGATCTTAATGGCATTCTGAACTCAATGCGCGAATTTACTTTAAATCTTGAAAAAAAAAATGATTGGAGATGTTTTAAAGACCCTTTAAGTAGCACATTTTGGATATGAATGCTCTTTTGTACCTGCCAGGTTAACCCAATCTTTTCGTGAATTATAAATTCGCCTTTCAAGAAGGTCCTGCTCTTCACTGTTTCACTGTACCTTAGGGAGTTCTCGGCTTGTGAAAAAACACTTGGTGCCTCTGTGGAGTCATCGTAGATTTACGGCGTTTGAGTAAAGGAAACTGCAATGGATTACTGTGCGTTAAAGGAGATTGAAAGCAGTTCAGGGTGTGCCTTTTATGTGTAACAATTCAAAAATGTTTCAATAAAAAAGGAAAAAGCTCAGAACTGCTGTTCTGGTGCAAGATGCATTGTTTTGTCCAAGTGTTCATAGCTTTGCACTTTCGATCCTCCAATTGCAATGTTATCTTTCACACGTCCAGCTGGAAGGTCAAAAACCTCCCGCGCCCATTCGAGGTGTGCCAACTTCCTCGGTCAACGAAGGTGGAGGTGATGCCCCGGAGGGTGCACAGGAGGCGCAAGAGGCTGCCCTCGATATGGAGGACTTGGTTCCTCGAACTGACATCAGGCAAGTTGTTAGAAGGCATGCTGGACTGATGCTTTGTTGCTGTTTACCTTGGGAACATTGTGAGCAATTAAAGTATTTGGAAACGTTCAATTTTTTAAAATTCGCATTTATTGAAGAAAAGAACTGGTAAACAGAGAGAAACCATACTTAAAGTTGTTCAATTGAATGACAGAAGGTAACTTTAAATTTGTAGACAAGACAGCTCTGCAAGTGGAAGCCAAACCCACATCTGCTGCATTTTACTAGCAGCGTCTTTTCCATTCAGCTACTCACCATTAGCATTTTCATGGGTGTTGGTGTACAATATGTGAGTGCCTTGCCAGGGCTGTTCATGGCCATGAGGGCCGATATGGTACTTTCTCCACGCATAAGGTCAATGCTTGTTAAAATGCAAAGGCTGGTATGTATAGTAAGATTTGAACGGCAGCATGCAGTCATTCGAAAACTGGCCGCATGAACTGCTGCCACATGTGTGTACGTGTGCATGTGTGAGAGAAAGTGCATACTCGCTCTGTTACATGTACATTATTATTCCGTGTCTAATGAGAAGCCCAAATTGCGAGCTTCATTTCAGCTAGTGTGCCGCTGCTGTAGTAGTTTTTTAAATAAAGGTGGTACGGTTTAAAAACAAACTAAATAAAGCTGTTAGCTACAGTGAGGAACAATATTCGTTGCTTGGCAGCCCAAGATGCATGTCGAATGTTTGCAGTGCGGAGATAATCGCACTTGGTCTGAACGCTCTGTAAACTGGTTGCCTCTGTCATTGGAGGTTCGCCATTCATGCCAAAATATCTACGTTCTATTTATTTATCCCAGCTTGTACGCACCTTAAAGGGACTCTAAAGAGATCTAAAAAGATCAATGACTAGTTAAATGTTGAAACTACGCTACATCACCACTCTACTACCCTACGCTCACCAAAAAATTCCTAAAATACCCTAAAGGTAGGAAAATTACCCTATGGTTGGCAATCCTGGTCCACTTGTCGAAACTCATGCTCGAGCTCACAACCCCTCTTTACGGATTATATCCTCGCGAGCCTCCATCATCCCCTTCCTGCCGTCTCTAACTCGTTAAAAACCTCGTTTCGCAGAAATTATGGCGTCAGCGTGGCTGTCGTTGGTTGAGTGAAAAATCAAGTTGCAAGTAAAAAAATGACAAAAAAAAAGAATTCCAGATCCGAGTGATGACTGAACCAGGTCGTTTGTGTGACAAGCAGCTGTTCGACCACACATCCATGCACCTGCTTGGATATGCAGTGAAAATAACTTCTTCTGCTTGGAAAATCAGTAAAGATTACCTTCATGGTTTACAGACATCCTGTATATTGTAATGTCACCGTAATATTGTGTGTTAGAAGTGTACATTGCCATCGGGTGTCGGAACACGCAATTATCATAACAACTATGTGGTTTAAAGGTGGCACCCCATTATGAAAGGCGCACATGTTGCCATGCATATTTTCTTAACACCACGTAGTGCGTCCGCAGCAAGTAAAAAACATTACACGCGCGTTTGCTCGTGGTTCAAAGCGTGCCACTGATCACACAGAATGTGGCCATATGCGATAGCTTCACTCGTACAAGCCACTTTCAACTTTATCGATTGCATTATATAATCCACATTTTAAACTTTTCGAGCAAGATGAAACAATAAAGGTAGCATTAAGTTGTTGAAGTACGCACTAGAGATAGGATATCTCTATGCACTCAAACATTGTTATAACGAAGTTGAAGGGGAGCCACAATTATTTCATTATATTCATTATTGCGTTATATCGATCATAACAGTTTCTGGCAGTGTATGCTCAGATGGGCGCACACCTATAAGCATGCAAAGAAGGAAACCGCCTTGCGGTCCGATTTACCGCAGCGCGACTACGCGTGCCACGGAAAATAAACTTAGTCAAATCTCATTAACTCGAACTTTCGGGTAATTCCAACTCACACTGATGTCCCGTAAAAGCTATGTGTATTCCCATGGGCGAAAACGCCCTGTAATTCGAACGGGCAAGCCCTTCCGACGGTTAATAAGAACATTCCGCGCTCCGAAAATGCTCTCGGCACCATGTCCAATGTCGCGGCGGCACCTCTAAACGCTGCGCGCGAAGAAGGAAAAGAAGAAAAGGAAAGAAAAGACTATGGCGGATTGTTTGCTCTTCTCAAATGCCGCTCTGCTACACGCCTGTTCCACGCTTCTCCCTTTTCAGTCTCTGCACGTAGAGACCCTTCTCCTTCCAAGGCCGGGCGCGCAGAGAGAGGGAAAAAAAAAGAAAGCTGTCGCGGAGAGTCCACCTTTCTCGGTGCAGATAAGCAGCCATTGTAGCAGCAGAGACTCAGTCGTTGCCGTTGTGAAAGGGAAATCGCTTTACACCGCAGCGCCGCTTCTCTGTCATGTGGCCCGCTGAGCGCTTCCTCAATCGTCTCCGCTGGCTGTGTGAGGAGGTCGGCTCTCTTGGCCACGCGGGGCGTGGCTGTAGGTAGGCGCGGAAGTTTTGAAAGAGCCGTGCCGAACGAGCGTCAAACTTCGCAGAAAACGCTATACAGTCGAGCCCACTTAAAACGGCCCCACCTAAAACGAACTTTCGCTTAAAAGAAACAATATCCGTGTGACCGTGAAAATATACATTGGTTCAATGGCACAAAACACACAACGATTGTCCCCGAGCGCCGCTGGTCGGGTACAGCAAACGGAGTCAGCGGTCTGCCGATTTCCCGGGAAACAAATTTCGACCACAGATCAGGCATCGGCGATGTGCCCATACCTTCTTATTGTCAAACGCCGACCTTGCCTCCGTGACCCTCTAGTTGCCGCTCTCCCCAACCCATGGAAGAAGGAAAGCTGTTTCCTTCCTCCATGCCCCGACTGCTTTTTGTTATGCACCCCTCTGTCCTTTGTCCCCCCGCTACTCTGAGCACCCCGCATCGCCAGACGAGGCCAGAATTTTTCACACTGCCACCGATCTTTCGAAGACAGGTCGGCCATCTACCCTGTTTTTGATCGCTGGTTGGCGTCGCCGGCCTGGAGGGACCAGACCATTTGCCAACATTGTCGGCCACCGACTGTATACGATAGTCTGCGTCTAGTGCACGCGCGTACTCTACCCCACCGACTCTGCAATTTGTTTCGTGTTTAGGACTTGTTCTCGCTCACTTCGCACTCTGCCCAGCATGCCTTCCGGGCGCGTGCGGAAGAGCGAAAATGGCTGTTAATTTGCATGGAACAAATTGCGAAATATCGAAGTTCGTGAAGCCACGCAAGCCCGCCGGTGCAACAAAACGATTTTTTTACCACGGCCGCGCGTACAGATCCCGTTGGCCATGCTTTGACTTTTGCGCATGCAGGCACTCTTTCCAAGTTTTTCTACGTGTGAGTTTCGTGGACCTTTCAAGCAAGCTACCCAATCTCCTTCCTTCCCGTGTGTTTCGGTTTTCAAGGTCGCCCCTCCCGCCGCATCCTCCCCTCTTTTTATCGCAACTCCTTGCCCTTCTCTCGCAAGTCTGCTCTCCTTTCTTTATCACAGCCCCTTCGCCCACGAAGGAAGGTTCCTCCGTGCCTTCGCCTGTCTCTGCCGCTCCGCGACGCCCGCCACGCTGGCTTGAATTAGTTTCGTTTTCTGGCTGAAAACGGGCCCAGAGCTGTTCCACGCGTTCTGACACGTGTGTCGCGTGTGCACCCCTTGATTGCTCTTGGTGTGCGTATGTAGTCGGGATGGCAGACGGTAAGACTAGCACGCTTTTTCCTGCCGCTCAACAAAACCTCAAGCCAAGTGTGACCGCTTGGCTTGAGCGTAATCCGCGCGTTTGGTGCCGCGTTGCTGAGTGCTTGCTCATAGCTGTTGGCCATCTGGCAGCCAACTTGCCGCTTCGGGCGTCCCAGTATTCAGCTGTGGAGATGGTGAACATTTCGTGGGCGGCGGTGACGGCTACTTGCGCGCAAAACCGTTTTCGCGAGGCCGACTTCGTCGACGTCGGTGTTACGTCCTAACAGGACCACTGCGGCGGGGGTTTGTGGCAGTGCATCGTCGGCTCCGACCTGGTAGAGGTGGTGGACAATCTGTTGAGATTGTTTAATTACGGCGGATGATGATGCCGAAACTGCGGAACCATGCACTAGTTGGGACATTGTGAATGAAGTACGTGGCTAGAGCGATTTTGAGGAATCGGATTGCGAGAACGACGAAACTTTGGAGCCACTGCCTCATGCAGCTTATGCTACGGGCCTCGGCGAACGAGTACCCTGCCGTCTTAAATGAACTCCAGGCCGCCCTTATCGCTTCTGCTCTTCGAAACAAGTGCATCACGGACTTTTTTGGGGAGAAAATTGTTTTCACTCACAACTTTTTTTAAGAGATGTGTTAAATTTACTACGAACTTCGGGACACAGCGAACGAATGCCGCGTCACACTCAGGTTTGTCATAAGCGAGCTTGACAGTACCTGACACACTAAGGTTGATTTTTTATAGACTATTTGATAGACTAATTTAGTTTGTTATATCTATTTACCAGTCCATTTTAGTTCGTTAAAATAAGGTTTAAAATGTATGGTTATTAATGGGGATTTCAAGAGGAACTTCGTTTACTTCGTTATATCCATTATTTTCTTATATCCAGGTACTTTATAAGGAGGTTTGAGAGTAGTGCTCAGCTCTTGAAGGCGAAGCTTAGGGTTCCCCCAATTTTTTGTAAAAGCGCTTCAGTATTTCTGCAGGCGAACCTTCTGCAATGAAATTCATATTGCTTTGTCTTTTTCAAAATTAACTGAACCCTTCAAATTATAAATCAAACCGATTTTTAAGTTAAATATTGTAGTTACCTCGCTTCTCACAGTAGCAAATGATCACCGCGGGTTCGCGCCTAGCGAGCCACAGGGCCGCGACTTCATCACCTACTCGCGTGTAGCGCACCACTCTGCGCGCGCTCAACTAACAAGGCGTTTAGCGCGGCGCGGCAAAACAGACAGTGTTCGAATAAAAGAAATACACAAACACTTTATTGCCTTTGGCGGCACCCCGAACAACAGTACAACGTCCGCTCCCAGGATGCGGGGAGTAAAGGCTCCGGCACGTGGACGTTCACGATAAGGGGAAACCGCGAGCACGTCACAGCTGGCAATGGCAAGCTTTGACACGGCGGTCGGGTAAAGGTTCCTTGCGGCTGTGCTGCGCACTCTCACGATGGCCACTGGGCCTGGTCGCGAGAGTTATGGCAAATTTTGTACGCGTAGGCCTATGGCAAGTGCTGCTTGATGTGGTGCGACCACACCAAGCCGCACTTGCCGTAGGCCTACGCGTACTCAGGCTAGCACTCAAGTAAAAACGCCTGCCTGGGATGCTGAGGCCCAGGCAGGCTACAAAAGAGACGCTGTCGAAGGAAACACGTGCTTACCAGGCGCCGACGAACAGAGGAGAGAGACTTTCCGGCGCGCACATGACTTGGCCTCGCTGATTCTCGCAGCCCCCGAGAACACGCGCCCATGCGGGGCGCCATCTATCACCACACACCGTTACCAGAGCACGGGAAAGGGAAAAGGAGCGGCCGTACGGCGGGATGCCCTCAAAAAGGTCGCGGGCGCGCTTCAGATCCCCACACAATCAATCCCATAAAATCGTCAGACATAAGCCTCTTTCATTAACTTACATAATGTTCCAAGTTTGAGCATACTTGTGCCTGCAGATTTTGTTAAAACTAACTTTAACGTATTCTGAAGGGCTGTATCATTTCACTGGAGAGTGCAGTGCTGCTTGGGAGTGTGGCATCATTATGTCAACTTAATCTCCAGAGATTGCGGCTCTTTGAGCTCACGGACAGTCATACCATCAGGCAACAAACACGCGTACATTTATTATCCTGCTTTTAAATCGCAACGAGGTTACGAGCCGAAACTAAAACATCACTAGCGACAGGCATAAATAACCTTACAAAATATGCCAAATAGCACAAGCAACATCATGCTTGCAAAGTAGGCTTGTGCGAATTGTAAATTTTTTGTTCAAAGTGAATACTGATCTGATTAGAATTATTTTGAGTTGAATTTTAGTAGTATATAGCGCATATTATGAAGAAAAATGAGCATATTTGTCATGATCTGACCAACCTGCAAACTTTTTAATTGAAACGAAGAATGTCAAATGACAATCTTATTGGTTCACTGAGAAGTTGAACAAACTTTGAATAGCAGCAGGATTTGACCATCGATAGAATGCAAGTGACTTCCAAAATGTGTTATGCTTTAAAATTTCTAATACCGAAAGAATATGAGCCATTATAACAAGCTTTTAAACTTCAAAAACGAATGGATGCGAAGTTAATACATTTACAAGTGGGGCTTCGCGGCATTGCAGATTTTTTTTTCGAAAAGATGTTTTTTCGTTGTAGGACTTCTTTACTGCAACGGAACCACCTTTACAGGCAGGTTACACTTAGAATAATTTATTCGTTCATTTTGATCTTCAAAACTTTAAATAAGTTCAATTCGAATTGAAGGGCATCTGAACATGTTAATATTTGTTTGAATATATGCACAACCCTAATGTACAAAGTACCACGAATGCAGTGTCACCAACCTTCAACTCCTCGGGACGAGTCCACGGGAAACGAGCTGTGGTACTGTCTCCATGGGCCCACTGCCGGAGACGTCCGTTCCTACCAAACCGTAAAGACTCTTTACTGTTTCCTGTGTGCCGACCTAACCTCTCCTGCCAGGCGGTGCCACCGACATCACTGTGCTAATTCTATCTCGCGCGACCACACAGCCACCTCTCCTTGGCCGCTGTCAAACCTAGCTGCGGCTAATATGCTAGACACGCGTGCGTCATCAGGCGCAAAGACTTTAATATGGGTGATAGCACCTCCGCATTATACATGTCCACATGCGCTGTTTTATTCCTAGAAAGGCCATTTTCACGAAAAGGAATATAGAGGGACAGCTACAGTGTCTATATAAAGGGAAATCCCAGCTTTTGAATATTATCGTGCATTTTTTACAAAAAAAGTTACCAAGAGCTGTCTTTCAGTTTTAGCTGGATGCTGTCGCCACTACTTTCTTGGCAGAAGTGACCTGAAAGAGACCGCAAACATTCAAATCCTAGGTAATGAACCAGGAGAGTGGTCTTCATATTTTAACCTTATGCCTTCCAAATTATACATTTTTTAAATAGGGAAGCAATTCTGAATGACTTTTTTTATTTTCCTCTGTAAAACGGCATTAAGCAAAGTAGATGCATTAAAAAGTATTTTGTATTGCAGAACACGCAGACGAAAGTTGACTATAAGAGAGAGTTGGCTTTTCTGCCAACTGGACAGGGTTGCACGTTTCCTTGAAGTATTTTGTGGAAAATAATAAAATGGTAATGCAATCTGTGCATGAAGAGGATAACTAAAATGCACTGACCTGATCAGTCTTTGGTAAGGGACGACCTCTGCTAGCTCGTGCTAGTTGGCATGTGAAATTTTTGGTTCAGCCAAGCTAGTCTAGGTAGGGTGAAAGGTTAATGAATGTGAACACATGCATTCATGTTGTAAATGGCGGCAAACATTCGAGAGGTTCAGTATCTTGTGACACACTGCTACGTGCCAAAATATAGCGGAGCTAGGCTTCTTTCGTAGTGAGCTTAGTGGCATTTCGCTTGAAAAATAGGGACAAAGCCTCAAGGAGGTTGCTGCAATTGGATGGGAGAATCCGGTCAAAATGATCGATTTATGGATATTTTTTTCTGATCGTAGTAAAGTATTATAATGAACTACGCTGTTAAAATCAAGAAAAAATCACTTTATCAGTGTGTTATCGTCGAAAACCACAAAAAATGTCTTCAGGAAGTAGACTAAAATGTAAGTGAAGTAAATCCTGAATTAAAGAGGGGTCATCTGCAAGGCGTTCTGGTCCTCAGTGTTAGGTTATCGTGTTTGTGTATAGGGGGGGCTGACGCAGACGCGCTTCGCTATCAGTGGTGACCCGGACTCGGACTGTTGGGCTTCGTGATGTCAATGCTCGGTGTGATAGTGGCTCGATCATGTATATAAGCAACCACCCCTTTTCCTTCCTGGTGGTAAAACAGTTGGTTGTGTGACCGAATAAACATTTGTTGCACTTAGCCACCGTGTGCTACCTGCCGGTCTCGCCCCTGTTTAGACGAAGATATAATAGTGGCGACAATGATGGGATCCGAGTGAATCAGCACTGCCGACAGACGCCAGGCACTTTTGGGAGCGGAAGATTTCAACATGGCAGCGGCTGGCAATTTGAACCCTTCCTCGAGGACGGAGACGAGGCTTTCGAATCGTACATCGAACGGTTCGAGCACTTCCTTCGGGTGACCCAGGTGAGCGACGACCTCAAAGTTTTGATGCTGGTTATCGCTATTGGGAAGAAAACCTATCGCACGCATAAAAATCTACTAGCTCCCGCGAAGCCCGAGGAGATAGAATATGCGCAACTAATTCAAGCCCTCAAGAAGCATTATGCTCCAGAACCCATGGTCATAGCGAAACGTTTCCGCTTCAACCGCCAGATTCAGCAGGACACAGAACTGGTGGCTTTGCGTTGGAATTAAAGAGTCTGGCTGCCTCCTGCAATTTAGGGGCATTTTTGAATGAATCTTGGCGGGACCGTTTCGTTGCCGGGCTGAAAGACGAGACAACGCAAGCAGAGCTTCCGAAGAGGGCCACACTGACGTTTGCAGAGGCGTGCGAACTAGCCCGAAGTATTGAACTAGCCCGTTCCGAGACGAAAAAATTCCAGCCCGAGGGGCAAGAACGGGGTGTCCACGCCATACAACGACAAGCTCCGAGTTCAATGTCAGGACAGCCGCGTGGAGATTACATGGAAACCAGAGCAACGAAAGAAACCACCGGTTGGGCTTGCTACCGCTGCGGAGCCACCTCCCACACCGACGAAAGGTGCCCGTTCAGGAAATACCGCTGCCGCGCCAGCAAAAGAGTGGGCCACTTGGCAAGAGCGTGCCGATCGTCCGCCAGCACAGCGCACTATGCGGAGGACAGTAGTGGTGAGGACAATATTTTGCTACAAAATATATTTTCGTGTGACGAGAGTGTCCGAAACTATACTGTAAACGGACGGGTCGGGGGTCGTAACGTGCCGACGCAGATAGATACGGGCGCGTCGGTTTCTATCGTCCTCGAGACTATCTGTCAGCGACACTGGGCCGGGAGACCGTTGTTGCCGTGTAGCATAAAGCTAAAAGCCTATGGGGGAACGCCGTTAGCGGTTCTGGGCAAGCTGGTGATGCTGGTAGAGCACAACTACCAGACAGTGACGCTGCCTCTGATCGTGGTCCGTACGTTGCGAAAGAGTGAGACTGCGTTGCTAGGGCGAGACTGGTTGGAATCTCTTAAATTGGAGTGGTTGAGTGTGAGTGGGGTGGGGATCGATCGAGTAGCTTGCTTGCTTGAAAGGCTCTCGGAAGTGTTTGAACTAGAGCTCGGACAGATAATGGATTGTCAAGTAAGCTTGTTGCTCAAGGATGGCACAACACCGGTCTTTTGTAAACCTTGACCGGTGCCCTTCGCACTTCGAGGTCCCGTTTCCCAACAATTGAGGGCCTGGCAGAACGCAGGGGTGATTGTTCCCATTCTAAAAAGCGACTGGGCCACGCCACTAGTGGTGGTTCCAAAAGGAGACAAAACGGTCAGGATTTGCGGAGACTACAAAATGACGGTGAATCCCTGCTTGCGCACCGATCATTATTCGCTGCCAGTCATGGAAGATTTGTTTGTAGCCTTGCATGTGTGCAAATATTTCACTGTGCTTGACCTTTCAACCACGTATCAGCAGCTGCAGTTGCACCCTGACTCGCAGTCTTTGCTCACAATAAATACGCCCATGGGGCTGTTAAAGTTTACGCGCCTACCGTATGGTATAACCAGTGTACCCTCGATATTCCAGGCAGTCATGGACGATGTTCTAGGAGGCCTAGATATAGTCGCCTGCTACCTGGGTGATGTGTTGATTGCCGGGGAAAGTTTTGAGGAATGTTGGGAAAAGGTGGAAAGCGTGCTGACAAGGTTCAAGAAACGAGGCGTTAAATTGCGCAAAGAAAAGTGCAAGTTTTTCGAAACATCGGTGGCGTATCTGGGTGACGTGCTGGACGAAAATGGCATTCGACCATCCGAGGATAAGGTGCCCGCTATCGAAGACGCGCCAACACCCAAGAACAAACAGGAGCTTCGAGCATATTTGGGCATGCTCAATTTTTATGCCAAATTTGTTCCGAACATGTCAGCAGTGCTGAAACCATTGTACGTGTTGTTGGGCGAAAATGTTAAGTGGCAATGAACGAACCGGGTGGCGGATACTTTTAAGAGATCTAAGGATTGGCTTATGCATCCCAGAGTAATAACACACAACAATCTGGATCAGGAACTGGGTATGGTATGCGACGCCTCGGCATATGGACTAGGGGCGATTTTATTCCATAAAATCGCAGGGGTCGAAAGACCGATAGCGTTCGCATCGAGGACACTAAGTCAAGCAGAGCAGGGCTACGCCCACCTGGAGAAAGAGGCTCTTGCAGTTATTTTCGGTCTAAAGAAGTTCCACAAATTTTTGTTTGGTTGAAAATTTTCCGTTTATTCAGATCACCAACCCCTGGTTGGAATTTGCGGGCATGGCTAGCCAATCTCTACAATGGCAGCAGCACGGATACAGCGGTGGGCCTTCATCCTTGCAGCGTATGACTACCGATGGGTCTACCGAAAGGCAAGCGAAATCCAAAATGCCGATGCCCTTTCACAGCTACCGCTCCGAGACAAAGCAGAGGAGTCAGAGGGCGTTTATTTAATTTCAGTGCTAGACGAGGCTCCATTGTCGGCAAAGGAAATCAGATCGGAAACGCGCAAAGATCGATTGCTGTCCAAAGTGCTGTTTTTTACGCAGAACGGGTGGCCTGCGCATGTGTCGGACGACGATCTCTCATCATACTTCGTTTGCCGTAACGAACTGTCGGTAGACAAAGAGTGCGTAGCTAGGGCCAATCGCGTGGTTATACCAGTTTCGTTGCGACAGAAAGATTTAGAAATGCTGCGCGAGGAAACGCAGAGATGACTCGAATGAAAATGCTGTCAAGGAGTCATGTCTGGTGGCCTCGCTTGATGCTAGACATAGAGCAAGCGGTGAAAGAGTGCATCACTTGTCAGTGAACACAGAATGCGGCAGCTAGAGTGCCACTAATGTCATGGGGCTGGCCAACGCGTAGATGGCAGCGAGTTCATCTGGATTTTGCGCAAAGGGATCAGCATTACTTTTTGGTCCTAATGGACGCTCATTCGAAGTGGGTTGAGGTGTTTGTCATGACAACAACAACAAGTAAAAAGACAGTAGAGAAATTGCGAGGTGTTTTTGCGGCCCACGGACTACCAGAGGAGATCGTGACCGACAACGGGCCCCAATTCACATCACAGGACTTCGGAACATTCCTGAGCAGGAATGGAATTCGTCATTCCAAATCTCTTCTCTATCACCCAGCTTCGAATGGTAGCGCCGAACGGTGCGTTCAGACCATCAAGAAGAACTTGTTTAAACAGATACTAGACGAAGAAAGAAAAGGAGACAAGAAGTCCATACGACATCGCATAGACCAATTTCTCTTCAGTTATCGCAACACCCCGTCCAGCACCACTGGTGAAACCCCGGCCCAGATCTTCTTGTCGTGGCAGCCAAGAACCAGGCTGAGTCTGCTGCACCCTGAAATGAAACAACGCATGCGCGAAAGGGGGAGCAGGCGAAGCTCCACGCAGACCAGAAACGAGGGCCATGGAGAGACTTTACGGAAGGCGACCAGGTTTTGGTAAAAGGGCTCCGCCCGGACGACGACAAATGGTTGTTGGGTACAATTGCTCAGCGGTGCAGCGCCTGACGCAACTTTTGCAACACTCGCTGCAGCCACAGATTCACGAGCAGCTGACGAAAGGAAGTCTGCTAGAGAAAATGAGGCAATAAAAAAAGAAATGGAGGCTGTCACATCATCATCATAACATCATGATAAAGTGAGGGAAGAAAGGAGAGTTGCCATGGGGTCACTTTTGAAGGTGTCAATAGCGCGTGCACGCAAATTTTACAATTTGTGTAAAATACCTTTCAAGGTGTTCTGGCTGCATGATATGCACATGTTCGCGGGAATGGATCCCACAGGCTATCTCGGCTGCTAAGTTTTGTGTCTGTACCCTTTAACTTCTTGCCCGACCATTGACGAGTGTAGTCGAGATTTTCTAACAGTGACCGATGACCACTATAGTCATCGGTCATTTAATTTGTTTGAAAATTTCGTGACAACTCCCAAGAATTAGGCGTGACCGAAATAATGCTCACTATACTTGCCACATTTTTGTTTGTTGACGCTAGATTTCCGCACATCTAAGACATTTGTGTCCCAGCTTTAATTTATTGCTTTTTTTCATTCTATTGTCTCTCAGTGAAGCCACCTTTTATCATTTTTCACACAATTAGTGAATCAATGCTATTGAATTGAAAGACTGGTACCTTTATTTACAAATAAAAAATCTTTACAAATTGAGCAAAATTTTTTTTTTTAATGATCCTTGCAAGTTTGTTTTTTCTGTTGTGAAAGGGTTAAATTGACGGCCATCCACTTAGTAATTACCGCCTCATCCTACTTCTTTGTACCACTTGCTCAAACAGTGAATGTCGGTACTGCTTCATGTCTTGATAATAGGCTACAAGCGACCACGCAGCCTCGTTATTAAGAGGGATGAGGGTCTTAAAAAGTTTATTTGTTCTATTGTCATGAAAATTGTCATGCATGTGTATCACTGAACGGAGATTTAAAATGTGGAAGCAGATTTCAAATATCTCGCTTAGAAAAGAAGAAATGACAAATTTTCACAATATAATTTGGTAATTTCTTATGGGTGATTATAGTAACTTGCAATAAAAACTTAGTTTTCGAAACTTCATAGTTCCTCTACAAGGTTCATTCCACAAACTAAAGCGAACTAGACTTTAAAACGACTATTCAGAAATCGGGAATTCAGGATCAGGAATAATATTTAAACATGGAAGGTAAAAATGACCTTCCAGTAATCGGCTGCTTTTTATCATATGGTTACATTTTCATCAAGGTTGAGAGAGAAAGAAAAGCTTTCACTTGCAGTTCAAGTGCTGTGGAAAAGAGTGGAGCCAAGTTTGTTTAGATATCTTCACAGAAACTTTCGCAAAACTTTCGTAAGGCAGATCCACTCCAAATAACAATGCCAAAAAAGTTAGGTTTCAAGTTTTAAAATTATTTGTAATTTCGTCTATCAAGCTTTTACCAAAAAGAAATGGTTTTCTGCCATAATAGAAAATTTTGCCAAAACAAAACTTGGACTATAAATACCACAAATCGCAATTTCCGAAAGTCCAAGTTTGTCATGGCCCTGCAACACTTTTTGAGCATGATCGGGAAACGCTGCTGATCGGTGGTAGAGACTCCCGAGAATACTCAAGCATAATATTATAGCGCAGCACACAGCACCTGGAATTCACATAAATTCTCAGTCAGCTAAAGATCCCTTTCTTCTCTCTAGAGTTGATAAAAGAAGCTAAAAATCACTTGTCAAACCTGTTCTACCATCATTGGTCTAATTGAACCGGGCATGTTCTGTCGTTGCAGAGATCGTTGTCGGAGGCCAAAACTTGTCCACGCGTGCGCATGCGATTGCACTTAAAAAGCTGCGTATTCGGGGGAGAAAAAAGTGCTCTAGGTCAGGAGGCTTGTGTGACTTGGGTATTTTCTCTACTCGTGTCATGTCTCCCTGCTTAGCTTCCAGCGCTTTCGTCGGGAGGAGAGAAGAGAGCATGCATTGCAACGTGCATCAAATCTTTGCAACTCCGCTCGTACTAGACGGATTGATTCTAAAAATCTTTGCGGTGATGTTTTTGTGAGACAATAAGCTTTTTTAATAAACTCCTTAGATGGCTACTTGAAAAGTGTTGCAGAGACCCTTTATTAATCGATTCTCTGTTTAGCACGCTCCTGTTTTTTCAAAATTTTACACTTTATCGGTCACACCTATGCTTGTTTCCACTATTCTACATCTTTTTCACACAGGATTTCACGAAGACTTGACGTACAGAATGCGGAAATGCAAATATTTTACTGTACTCTTTAGAGGGTGCATTGTAACAGTGGTGCGCGCTGTGGACACTTGCGACTGCAAACTACTGCAGTGGCGTCTTGTCCACGTTTACGTTGGCGCAGGCGTCCCAAGAGTGGCACTCCTTCTGGAGCACGTCCGCGGTCACTGGGCGTCACTCTGAGCTCCGACTTGGAACGCATGCTGGAGGAAGCAGCGGTGGTGCCGTCCAAAGCTTCAGGCATTCAAGAGGTGGATGTTGACGCCATTCTGGCGGAACCGTCCGTTCAGCTGCCTCCCCGCAGGCAAGCCCACTTATCGAACCCGTTGCATTTTTTGTCGTTGCATCCTGGATCTTTCGCGTTTGTCACCAGGCTGGCATTGCCATCTTGTTCTCTGTTACTGTAAAAGCTCAATAATTCGGGTTTCATGGAACTGGAAGAAACTGTCCAAGTACATCATTGGTGAATTGTCTACGCGATAAGGAACCAAAAAAAAGCATACTAAATCAATACACTTTCATTTTCTTGAGGATTATCTTCAACTCTTAAAGTTCATGATAACAAAGTTACATGTTTCATGAAAATAAATTCGTTATATCGGGAAATTCGTTCCTAAAAGTATATTCCTACTGCTGTATCTATTTTAATACTGTTCTTCATTTGCTTCGTTATAGTAACATTTACTTCGTTTTAATGACCAATATTTCATTATGTTCTGGCTTGTTACCGAGGTTTGAGTGTATATCTAGCACCTATTTTGAAAATTAGTTATGTAGGCTGTAATTTTCTTCATTTGCAACATCACAATGATACCTTACTCTTGAGCCGAAATGTGCTCTGAATTCATGCCTTATTACGTATCAGTAATGGGATGATATACTCCTTTCAGAAAGCGTGCAGCTGTTTCAGTTGTCTGGAATGCTGTTTTTGTTCCTTTGCGTCTCACAATTGCAGTGCTTTGCAGGTGGAGAATGCACGTCGACACGTGTTTATGTGACGCATGTTTATCTCTGCTCTAGCTCGGCTGCGGTTTTTATCAGGACAGGCGTGAGCGGGGACCACGGTGTTAAAGCCAGGCGATGGATGCGTGCCTCGCAGCGTTACTTTTAGTATGGATGAATGCTACAAGTGTGGCTGAGGCTTGGGTTAAGGTGCCAACATCTAGGCGTGTTGGAGCGTTGACAAAAATGCACTTCTTGCATTAGAAATGCGGCCGAATGGGATAGGTGCGCAGCAATGGTGCACTGCAAGAGTTAATGACTTAGGCCACGGTCATGATGCATTGCTTCACTTTGCCACTACCAGAGGCCACGACACCCCGTCAAAAAAGAGCACTGTCGGAGAAAAGTGGTGTATATAAAAGATGCGATTATAAAGCTTCTGCAGTGTGTGACCATGGCACCGTGAATAGCGTGCCTGGAATCTGTTGTGACTGAAGGAGAGGTTGTGGGTACGACTCCTGCTGATAGAACTTTTTCTTTTCATCATTTCCGGGACAGAAGTAAGTCGCTGCAGCCTTACGGGCATAAAACACTTTCGTGTTAAAAAATATATATATAAAATTTCTTCACCTTTTCATAAACGCCTCCCTGGGCGCCGCCATAGCCCTCCTTGGGCTGTGCAAATTGGCACGTCCCCTCAAAAATGCACTGACAACGCTGCGTCCTTAGCCTTTGTACACCCGCGCACAGCCCATCATGGCAGTGGGACAGTCATTTTCACTTCTTATTGGAGATGGCTTTCTGGTTGTCGCAAGAATATGTTTCACATTGTTTCTATTTTGGAGAAATCCTTCAGGCTCCTGCAGTTTAGTCGAGAGTTGTGGAGATTTTAGTTCCATTTGGTGATAATTCTTTTTAATGACAATGTACCAAACCAACCAATTAAGAACTTTTAGTTCAATTTGTAAATTTTTAAGTTGGGGAGATTTTACTGTACAACGTTCTACTAAAAGATTTAAACACTGACCTATTTACACAGCAGGCTCAGTAGCTCATTAGCGCAGACTGTGCTGACAAGTTTTTCGTATTGTGTACTAGTATGAAAGAGTGGGCTGTAATATTGATGCAATATGTCCAGTCTTCACTGCGAGCTGATTCTTGTAGCTTTAGAGATCTAAGCCCACTCGCTCATTCAGTTACCCTGCTCTCTATGCATATGTAGATGTGCATTCTAAAGTTCAGCAAAAAGATTGTTTGATATAGTAAATGCACCTTGCTCTGAGCAGTAGCTTAATAGTGTTTCTTAATCCTTTATGAAATATGGGTGCACTGTACAGCGTGTAGCTTGCTTGGTGGCTGTGTAGGGACCGGAAAGAATGCATGGACGACACGAGTGCAATATTCCCGATACTAAAGGAACCCACACAAAGGGGGGAGAGAATGCATGACAGCATGAAGAATTGTGCCTCTGTTTGACAGGATAAAGTGGGACCGGATGAGTATGTTTTGGGCTTTGTGCTTTCTCCTGAAGTTTTTTGTTCTTGCTAAATAAATTCTAATTCAAATTATTCATTTAATATGTTCGCGCTAGTATATATTGACTTTGCTCTTCTCAGCCTCTGCAGATGTTGCATTGCTGTGGTTGTTTCACTTCACAAGTGCCCTCAACTCTTCCTCAATTCGCTCGTTCTTTTACAGATGTCTCAAGAAAAGTGCCAGCCCCCCCAGCCATACCCGCAGGCTGCCCCTCGACACTGATTCCCTGGGCCTCATATCGCGGTTGTCGTCGCAGGAGATTCCCGTTGTGCTCGAAGGATTGGCAGAGGTACGCTGCATGTAACATTGCTCATCAAAGTGCTTTGTTCCCGCTATTGATAACAACAGTATGTTCTCAGATTAAAAAAAAACTACTCTGCCTGAAATAAGCCTGTTAACAGTTCCCCAGCTAACATTGATTGCCTTTCGATGAAGTGACCTCTACTGTACAGAGGGCATACATGTATCAAGTCTGAATGCATTGCACAAAGGTGAAATGCTCAATTCTCATCACGTGCAACATTATGGCTGGTAGTGCATCAAATCTTAATCTTTCAGCTTCGGCTTGTAAAAAGGGCCCTGTAATACATTTTCACCATGATCAGAAAACACTAGTCGACACCAATGAAAACACAATAGCCAAACATTGCATTATAGCACACCAAGCAGCATTTCGCAATTAATTTTCAGTCAACTATAAATTGTTCTCTCTCCTTTCTGCAAACAATGCCATATGACTGCGCAGTGTCCCCAACTGCACGACCATCAGCCGATTTTAGCAGTGTGAACTTCATAGTCACTAAAGCGGCCACATGCCTGCCCGTGCAATTCCACTGCAAGAATGCTGTGCATTCAGATCATGACAGGCCTGCAACATCATTTTGTTGTTTTTTTCATACTATTCCTCCCACTTAGCAACAGGTAGTTGTCTTCAAAATGTGTTGTTATTTCAATAACAGCTCACACTTTCCCTTTGCCATTGTAACTTACAAGGTATTTCTTTTTGTTGCAGATATTCAGTGAACCGCTGCATGTAACTGAGGCCAGGTATCAGCAGATGATACAGCGATCCGAAGAGATGACGAAAACAGCGTTGCAGATAATCGCCGACTTTTGGAGTCGTGATAGAAGTCAGGAGGACTCTGAATGCTGAGCGGCAGTGCAGTCGAGTTCTTCTTTTAGGGTTGACAGGCGGGCTAGTTGGTACAATTGTCCCCACTTGTTTCCCTTTCTTATCTTTCTGGCATATAACTTCTTTTCTGAATAAACTGAGTTTCAGTCTGCGCTTGTTTGTCTCTTCTCCCGTGTCCCGTTGGTTTGCGCTTCTAATTATTCCATTATGAGTTCTTGTTTAGCAGACAGCGGACAGTTTCGTCTGCAGCACGCATTTGACGAATAAACTACGCATCATGTGTAAATACGTGTTGTACCGATTACGTTAGTTTTTTGTGAACGTGCTTTTAGTTTATCTGCTTTTAAATGTGCTTTTAATCGCGTGAATAAATTATTCTACCGATGGAGTGTTGGTGTTTATTTTCTGCTTTGAAGGCGTTAAGCATGGAAAGAATGTATTGGTGCTGAAAACTGTTAAGATAAATTATTTAAATTATTTGAGAGGGTTTGAGAGTTATTTTTTACGAATATGTGAGAACAAGGACTGTGTTGTTTTGAAAACCTTTGCTGTTGTGGTAGTTTTTTGTGCACTTTGACCTCTTGCCCTGTGTATTCTCAAGTCCCTTGGATTTAGCATTAATAGGTCAAATGACTCGAAGGTCATGCGATTGAATCCCGGATGCTATTTCTGCATTATATGTGAAAATACTTGTGGCCGATGTACTTAGATTTAGATGCATGTTGGAGAACTCCAGTTGGTTGAAATTCCCAGAGCCATCCTCTACGGCATTCCTCTTTATCATGCTGTGGTTTTGAGATGTTAACATCAAGAGTTATTACTAATAAAGTAATTTTACTGCAACAATGAGGCCACCAATGCTATGCTTGCCTCTAGTAAAGCTTCAATAATCTTTCGAGTTGTAGTATAAGACACGACCAGGTGTGTGTTTACAGGTGTTATGAGCAAAAATGCTTTGCCTAAACTTCTGCCCACCACTGGTCTGATCCATACTTCATTCTAACATGCCGAGCGAAAGTGCAATGGCTTATGTGAGCAGACTGCAAGATATTAAATGCGGAGCATTTCTTAGTCGCATGATGTTGCGCTTCGGCGTCGGCGTTGTCCACTCCCCCACTTCCCATACTCTCATCTTGTGCTGGCCCAGGAAGAAACCTGCAAAACTGTCGCTCCCTTCACCCTCTCTCGCCTTCCAAGGCTGACGCAGAGTGTCTGCTAGTAAAATGACTGCTCGTGCTGCACAACCATTCACTGGCCACCCCGTATCATTAGGCACTGGATCGCACGTTTGGAATTCAGTCAGGGCATCTTTACTTGTCTTTCGCTCGACGTTGAAGGCAACGATTTTTCTTCTTCATTCAATAAACAAGAACAATAAAGGCAAAGTAACGATTAAGTATTCCCAAGCTATACCCAACTGCGCAACATTCACCTGATACCCCCCAACTCTGCGACCCATTTACTCGCGTTCCGTCGTGGGAGGATGCAAGCGGCAATTTTTTTCCAGTCATTCAACCGTACCTAGAAATACGTGGTAATGCTAGGTTTGAGATTAGGTCTTTCGGGACAGGTAGGTGCCCACTTTGGAAGCTGCCATTTGCCGTGTTTTATTCACAATTCCTGTCATCGGAGCACTCATCTGATCAGCTTTCTTTTTTGTCAGATGGGAGAACCTGACTGGGAGAACCTGAGCTCAACAAGCGATCTTAGTTCCTCAGTTGGAATAGTATCCTGACGCCAACTTCTAAGCAGCCTGTGCAAACCTATCTGACACAGCCCACCGGTCGGGCAACAATGACTTTCTTTGGCATTGATTTCGTCTACTAACATGTTATACTTGTGATATAATCCCTGTGATATATTTACTAACTGTTCCTGTTGCAGCTGTGTAAGTTATCCTGCTGCTGAAGACAATATTTACCTGTGACCTCAAAGTAGTTTATTATCTGTTCGTTACCACATTACCTGAGCTTATTAAACAGTCTTCTCACTTGCTCATGTACATGTCAACTCTCTTTTGCATGATCAATGTTATCAAAGTTTAGTCGGACATCTGCTGTTACTGAAAGCACCAATTGCTATGTTATGTGTGAATGAATATCCGAAACTTCTAACTGAAATCAGATACGCTTTGCCATTCAATATGTGAACTAAGTATTATAAATTGTTAAATGTCTAATTTATTTTAGTACCACAGATAAGACTTGCGGTCGTCTTCAGGGGCAATGACTGATGCAAGGATTGTTTCTGAACAATTCTGCTGTATTGCACCAGCGCAGTGAGCTTCAGCATGTGGAGTGAGCTTCAGTACATTAGCTTCAAGCCACTGAAATAGAAAATCATTTTGCAACCTGAAGAGTCAGTTCTAATTAAGCTAATGCATCTATGTAAGCCACACCATGTTTGTACCTATTTGGGAAAAATATGCAGCAGTGTTGTATTGGACACAGGCTGCAACCAGATTGGAGGAATACTTCCACCTGTCGTGGGGATAATGCCCTAGACATGACCACCATGTCGGTTCCATACTTACAAGCTCCTAATCTGTATGACATAACAATACCGTTTGCTTTCTTTTTTTTATCAAATACAATATGCACAGCCTCTATTTAATCACCTGTTTACAAACGACTTATTCAATCAACTAATGTAATGCATTCTACCTTATATTATTCTTGGAAAAAAATGTTAGACTAACACCCCTCATCACTGCACAGTGCGAACATAACCACAATGCTGAAGCTTTGAGGAGGATTTTTAAAAAATGAGCAAATGTTAAGGCAGTGCAGCGTGCAATGAAATGAAAAATGACTGGCGTAAAGAAACTAGCAATCCTTCTGTTTACGAATACAACTGATGAGCGAAGCTCCTTGGAAGTGGGACGCAAACGACTATGCGGCTCATTTTACTGCTCACTTTCATGAAGGCGGTAGGGTGGGGAAACGTATTTAGAACCAGTATAGTTTCACATCTCCGCTCGCGAGCCAGCACACATGCCTGACGCGTGAACACAGAAGCGACGCGCATGCTGTGGCGAGCTGAGCCGCGCGAAGAGTAGCGTCCACACGAGCGATCGCACTTAAAATAAGTCGCATATACAAAGACAAAAAAGGAAGAGGTGCTCAAGGTCACTGCCTGCGCACGACGTAATTTTTTTACCCGTGCTTCCCTCGCTGCGCAGCTTCCTGTGCTTTTGTCGAGACGAGAAAATAGAATGGGCATTTTTTTTTCCAAGTGCTTTCATGTGGACATCATGAGCAACATGCGAGTCACAAAGGATGACTTTTTCGGCAAGAAACACCACAAACTAAGAACGAAAAAATGAAGGAGCACGAGAAAAGTGGATAGAAAGAGAGAAAGGAAAGAAAGAAGAAAAAAAAACAAAATCTTATACAAGAAAACAAAAAAGAGACAGAAAGAAAGAAGCAAAGAAATAAAAAGGCCACCCAGCTGAGTTTTTCCTTCGGGCCTGGTATTGCTAGTGCGAAGCTGCCATAATGCTTCTTTATTTTTTCGCTCTATGCTTCGTGCCATGCAATACCCCTTACCAATTACAATACCAATTAAACCAAAAAATTTAAACAAAAAAAATATCCACGACACCTCCTGAAAGCGTATACAAAATCAAGTGAAATGCCTATCTACTTTCTTGGATAAGCGCCATCCAAGATTTGGCGAGGTCACCAAATCTAATTGGAGGCTCTAGAGCGGTCAAGCGTTCTTAGGCGATTTGCGCCCACATTTATATATGCGCGGCTTGAGACCATGAATGAACGGCGCCATTTCTGCCCACAAACGCCATTGGTAAATGACCGCTCAGCTTAAAATAGTTATATTTGTGTAAATTTATGGCATCTTTGTGCAATATGCCTGCCGTGATAGCTTATAGGGGCTAAGTTTTCAACTGTTAAGCTCGAGAACACCGTTTCCCTCTTTTACAGTCCCGGCGGCCTCATTTAAATGGTTGCAACTTCAAGAACAGCCTTGTACTGGCACTCGGGTGGACGTTAGAGAGCTACAGGTGGGCCAAAGTTCAATCCCAACTTCCTTTCTTTGTCATATCACGATTGAATGAATGCCTAGCAGGTAACACTTGCCAGAATGCAATTGACCTTTAAAAAAGGTGAACCGGTATTCTAATCAACTATTTTCCAAATAAATAAGCAATGTGACGTGTTATTTTTTGGTTCAAGCCTTTTCGTGCCAGCTAGCTCGGATTGCGAATGACTACACTAAAGTAAATCAGAAATGAACATGCGACTACCACTTCACTTTTCCTTCCTTTTTTTGTTCTTTGCTTTTGCATTAGTGGTTTTTGTTAGCCATTGCGCTCGTCTTGAATATTTTGCTTCATCCTCATAGGGTAATTTGCACTGGTTTTCAAAGTGTGTGCGACACGATCACATCATACGTACTCCATACCTATGTGATAAAAAAAGAAAATGAAATGGCGTAAGATATTCACAAGACGCGCCGCGCCTCCTGGACACATCTCTTTGTAGTGACACTGTCTCGTGCACCCAGCAGTACTGCATGCAACATTAAAAATGAGGAGGTAAAGAAAATCAAGTCTACATAACAAAAGAATAATCACAGGTTCCCGTGCAAGAGCATATCCACCTCCAAAATTTCGATGTCGCGCGGCACCACGTTGCAGTTTGTTTAGCAGGAAAAGATTAAAGCATCAAAAAGTTCAAGCCTTTTCACAGACTTGTAACTACAGTAGATATTTTCGCATTTTTTTCTTTCTCTGATGAACTGCTCACTTTTATTTGGTTAAGCATTAAAAAAGAAGACAGCAATGGGAGATATAATCTTCCTACAGAAATGATTCAGCCTTTTGTTTTTTGAGATACAGTAAGCATGCATATACGTGCATGCGCGAGTGAGCTGTGATTGACAGATTTCGTTCTAGAGAGAAATGCAACTGTGAGCTACAATGAGGCCATTCTACTACTGCTTTTTTTCTTTTCTTAGTTTGGTTACAATGCGATGGTGTCTGACACGATAGGTCATGCATCACCACCATTACTTCTTCGTACCAAGCGACCCTGCAAATTAATTCCTGTGCAACTTTCATACTAAATAAAATGAATTATATTATTTACAACATTTTTTTACCCTAGGAAATCGTACCACGGCAATTCAGAAAAGCCATTGTGTTTGTTACGGTGGCAGCAGTCTTGAGTGTGGTTTCGAAAAAGAAAAATACAGCAAAGCTCGCACTGTGCAGTGGAAGCCTTGAAACAGCAAAACTGGACGATTATGCAGACTATTCTGGATTGTTTCTATGCCTTAGTTAGGTCATGAGTTTGTTTCTAAGTCGTCACCAGGTTGTAGCTAGGGGATTCCAAGTTGTGTGTATGTTGAGTCTCAGCGACGATAGGTTCGAGTTAAAGCACAGACTCATAAAAGACACGATACGGACACATTGTCATTTAATGCCAAATGTTGCCAAGTTCTATTTGAGACCAGCACAGGCACCTTTAGTCATTTTGGCCGTCCACGGCATTGTATACGGCTGGAACAGCGAGCATAAATGGCTCGACTTTGCACATTCATCAGGAAAGGCCATGCGAAAAGTCAGCGGGATTGCCTGGGCCGTCTGAGATGGCCAGTTCGAACGTACAGGGCAGGAATCGTCCCATAGTCGCAACGTAACAGCGGCATTCCCAATGCACTGGAATCCCAGGCAGCTACCCAGGGACCAGCTGAAAACAATGTAACAGCCAGGAAAATGCTGCGCCCGGCAACGTAACAGCAGGATTCTAGTATAACACAAATATGCAAATCATGCACCGAGTAGTATATAGTGGGTGCAATGTTTGCTTTATTTTTGCCAGTGGTCCAGCCTTCTTATTTTGCCAGTTTTTCACTCGTATAAATACTGCAGCCATTTGACAGACAGGCACAGGAGCCACTCAACAAATATGCAGACTGGGTCGAAAATACAATATTTTCTCTATTATAAGCACCGTTCCACCCCCACCCACCTCTTTTTTTACACAAATGTGGGAAAATACACACAAACCTGAGCAGCCCTTTTCAGCAAGAAAGAGCACTCAAGCAAGTCCACCAAGCGCATTTTGTCATTCCATCGTTGAGCCAGATTTTTATTTTTATTATTTTTTCCCCAGGTTTTCGGGTGGTTCGACATCTCAGGCACCACGACATCATCTTGATTGATATGTGGGGTTTAACGTCCCAAAACCACCATATGATTATGAGAGACGCCGTAGTGGAGAACTCTGAAAACTTCGACCACCTGGGGTTCTTTAACATTCACCCAAATCTGAGCACACGGGCCTACAGCATTTTTGCCCGCATCTAAAATGCAGCCGCCGCAGCCGGTATTCGATCCCACGACCTGTGGGTCGCCGCCGTACCTTAGCCACTAGACCACCATGGCGGGGCACGACGTCATTTTCAGAAGAAAAAGCCAGGAAATGATTTTTTTCCTAAATATGCTATAGTAGAGTCAAAGTTAAACGGTAATGACAATGGAGCTGATGCCAGCCTCAATTTTGAGTCGTGTGGCAGCACCACCTGGGAGCATTGCTCGATGAACCTGTTGGCACGCTGTCGAAGCTTTTGTTGAAAACATTTCAAGGCAATCTTACACCAGAGTTAACGTCAAGTTTCAAAGCAGCAAATGTGACTTGGTCGTGATTCAAGATGGCACAATGCCTGTGCTGCAACGGCTAAACGTTGCAGCCAACAAAACTTTTAAAAGTAACCTTCGACAGAAGTACATACAGTCGGTGCACATCCTCAACCAAAAGGAGATGCCGATGCGCAAGCTGCAGAAAGCGTCCCTGCCAACCATCGCAGGGTGGATTTCAGATGCATGAAAGCAGGTCAAAGGTGATGATGTGGCCAAGTAATTTAAAATGAATGTAATTACAAAAGGTTTTGACAGAATGGAAGGCAACCTACTATGGCATAGCGAGATTGTTGCTTCAAGCGGTGCATCAGACTACAGTCAGTGAGCGACGGAGTGCCAGACACAAGCAGTCGGCTCACTGTCTGCGCCAATTTTTTCTTTTTGATATAAGCCAAATAAAATGATTTATGTTTTATCTTGTTCCCACCGTAATGTTGCTGTCGTGAAAGTAAAAAGGGGTGAAGTCAATTTACACTTTTTAAATCTGAGAATCAACCCCCTCCATTCGGGCATCACAATCATAAAAAAGTGTGATTTAAATAACATAAATGTGGTACGTGCCCAGTGAAACAAACCGCATGAAATGCAAGCCTAAATAGCACACAAGGTATGTTAGCACATGCAATGAGCAGATTGACGAATTTCGTCTACACCAAACTGATGTTTGCTTGGCAGCTGCAGGAATCATACCATAAATTACTCTTATTTTAACCAAGGGGTTGAAAATAAGTAAAATTACACCGATGTAAGAGTCAGTTTTAGGTTTACGAAATATCTTGCATTGCATTGTTACATTCAAAGCAGGATCACATACTCAACAAGCATATGTAAGTATCATCGGCCGAACAGACACAAGTGCACAGAAGAGCTAGTTTGAAACATGTACCAAAATGTTTCAAACTAGCAGAAATACAAACAGTAGGCAATCAAAAATTGACAGACTTCAGGTAAAGATGAAATCTTGAAGTGAAAAGAAATTGTCGAACTGGAAACGTTGCAGCACTAAAACATGGCTTTTCCAACAAAATCACATTCAAGACAGCCCAGCCTCTAAACAAAAAAAAAAAAACTGAAGACAACTTTGTGTTTGTTAAATAATAATTGCTGAGATTTCACTAGCCAAAGCCTTGATGTGACTATGCGGCACGTTGTAATGAGGGGCCCCGTGTAGTGTCTGCCACATGTTTTTTTTAACAAGCATTGATATCACACGGTGCCTCTAGCATCTAAGTGATTGTGAAACTCAAGTGTCACACATACAAATGACTCATTAAACCACTCCTTTCAGCTGCTGCATAATGACATACAGCACACTCTCAATGACATTGTCAACCCATTCACTGGGTTCATGGCAGGAAAAAGGCCTCCCTGTCGACGATTTCCAGTCGGCCCGGACTGCCTCTATGGTCGACTCACTCCACCTGCCCATCTCGCCATTTGATATTCGGTCACACTAGGCTTCACTTTCCTTCCCCTGGTGTCCATATGATGGTGTTCACAATAGAAAACAGTTCATCGATCATGGTAGTCCTTCAGCTCGTTGTTAGGCTCCTTCGGATTCCACAGTCCCTGATAAGAGAGTTGGCGTGAACCACGATGACCGGCGAATGAAATGTCCTGCAAGAACAGAAAGAAAAGGCCAATTGAAGTTTCCTTTAGTCTACCACTTCCCAAGGCAGCTGCAACGCCAGCCTCTGCTACAGGTTACGTGCAGCCATTGCTGCACACCTGGGTACTCAACTAGACATGCACACGAACACCGCGAAAAATGAAGACCTGTTTGGTACAAGCGATGACCCGAGTGATCTTACATGGTAGCACACAACTGTTCACCTGCAAGCAGTCTCAAATGGAGGACATGCTTTCACAGTGTACGGGCACCAAGCGGCACGAAATGCATGAGCAAAATTGAGTGACATGTTGAATTCTTGGACCAGACTCTAAACGGTGTAACTATCCTATCTTAAGTGCAGCCAGTTGTGGATTAAATGGTGTCTTCAATAGTATAGCAGAGTAGAAAAAGGTTTTCATACATCACAGACACCAACCCATCTGTGACCCACATGTCTTACAAGCTGCACACTTCGTCTCGTGCCAACAGTTGTTTCTTCCGCTTCTCTTTCAACAACATATTTTCCATACAAACATACTTCATGCGGCAAGAAAGCCACAACTGCACCAAATTTGGAAAATTCATACAAAAAATGTGTAAAAAGGAATAATGAGCACAAACATGCCACTTTTTTTTCTCACTGCTAGCAGATTGCAATGAGCCAACCCAAATTCATTGTGGCACATTGTCAGGATACAATAACAAGCAGATGTACTCAATGCGATTCCCGCTGAAGGCTTTATAGAAATGCCTCAACAGATAGCGCTATCCTTGGAAATTGACATATGTTCCCCAAAGCAAGTAGAACACTGGGCCGCATGCCAGAATTTCATCTACTGCGTGATTATTCTGCATGATTGTTGAAGAAGCATTGTGCTCAAATGAGGCAATTTTTAACATGCTGCCTATATGTTTTGTAACTTTTCTGACCGTGCACTCACTCAGTGCAACTCATCACGGTTAAGTCTAATTCAGTTTCCTTTCAAACATCTTTCTGCAATATTTCTATGAACACTTGCAGATTCCTATTTGGCACAAACCAATCACGTTTTACAGAGTCTGCAAGTAATCAAGCTCAGCTTTGCGAGAGCATAGCAGAGCGGCTTTTGAAGTGACGAACCTTTCAGTCGAGTTGGACACTTACCAAGCCGCACCGATCACATTTCCTGGTGAATGCGCTCACTGGCACTCATGCCCCCGTCCCCAGCCAGTGGCTGGAAGGCCCAGAAGGAAGAAAGGAAGACGGTGGGCCATTGACATCACGGTGGCGCTTGACAAAGGCACTGAACGATGACACACAGTTGCCCACAAAGTGGTAGGCCAGACCTAGAATGGCCAAGTCCACATGTGGCTCACTGGGCTCACGCTGCACAGCTAATGCCTGCACACATCTGGGTATCTATTAATCTTACAAGCCAAAAAAGAGAGTTTTTTGCATGCCACCCTTGCCCTACCGAGGTTTTTGGCCAAACATGATGCAAAAGCACATTTTCTTTTATTTCCCATTTTGTTCTTCATCTCTTGAAACAACTAAAAACTTTTGAAAGCCACTTTATTCACAAACTCTAATAACTAAGAGAGCGCTGGGCACTCTCTTTGAGAGAGTACTTTCTTGTCCCATATTTCACTCTCTTTTTCAAAGTAAATCACCTCCTTGTAAGCCAGAGTAGAGTGACTCCCCCAGAATGGGCAAAGCACCGCCCCCTCTCAATAGAGTAATGTAACGCTGCCCAAAGCAGAATACCATAACGCCACTGAAGAGAGTTGCAGTTGACCTCACAGAAAAAAAAAGCTGAAGTTGGGCCTTTTTATTGTTTTTGATGGATTTCATAGCACGCACAATGCCATCATCATCATCATCATCATCATCATTATCAGCCTGACTACGTCCACTGCAGGACAAAGGCCTCTCCCATGTTCCGCCAGTCAACTTGGTCCTGTGCTTGCTGCTGTCATTTTACACCCGCAAACTTCCTATTCTCATCTGCCCACCTAACCTTCTGTCTCCCCCTAACCTGCTTGCCTTCTCTGGGAATCCAGTTAATTACCCTAATGACCAGCAGTTATCCTGTCTACGCACTACATGCCTGGCCCATGTCCATTTCCTTTTCTTGATTTCAACTATGATATCCTAAACCCCGGTTTGTACCCTGATCCACTCTGCTCTCTTCTTGTTTCTTAAGGTTACGCCTATCATTTTTTTCCATTGCTCGCTGCGTCATGCTCAACTTGAGCTGAACCCTCTTTGTAAGTCTCCAGGTTTCTGCTCCGCTGCTAAGTACCGGCAAGATACAGCTATTATATACCTTCCTCTTGAAGAATAGTGGCAATCTATCTGTCATGATTTGAGAGTACTTGCCAAATGTGCTCCATCACATTCTTATTCTTCTAGTTACTTCAATTTCGTGGTTCGGCTCCACGGTTATTACCTACCCTAAGTAGACATAGTCTTTTACAACTTAAAGTGTACTATTACGTATCTCGAAGCGCTGCTCTCTTCCGAAGTTGTATATTACTTTCGTTTTCTGCTGATAAATTTTAAAACCTACCTTTCTGCTCTCCTTGTCTAACTTCGTAATCATTAATTGCGATTCGTCTCCTGAGTTACTCAGTAGTGCATCGTCATCCACAAAGCACCCAATATAAGGTACTCTCCATCAACTCTTAACCCTAACTTTTCCCATTCTAGGCCTCGGAAAACCTCCTGTAAGCATGTGGTAAATAGCATTGGGGAGATTCTATCCCCCTGCCTTACACTCTTCTTGATTGGTATTCTATTGCTTTTTTTATAAAGCACAAAGGTAGCAGTTGATCCTCTGCAGATTTCTTTCAAGATGTTTATATATGCTTCGTCGACGCCCTGATTCTGGAGTGTGTGCATGACTTCTGATAATTCTACTGAAGCAAACGCCTTCTCGTAATCTATGAAGGCTATGTACAGTGGCTGGCTATATTCTGAGCTCTTCTCTATTACCTGACTGAGTAGCCTGTTCGAAATCCTGCTTGTTCCTTTGGTTCGTTGTATTCCAATGTTGTCTAATTCTATTAGCAAATACCTTTGTAAGTAGCTTGTATACGACAAAGAGCGAGCTGATCAGCCTTTAATTCTTCAAGTCCTTGTCATCTCTTTTCTTGTGTATTAAGATGGTGTTAGCATTCTTCCAAGATTCTGGTGGTGTTCCCGTGAGGAGACACCTCATAAACAGGGTGGCTTGTTTTTCCAACTCAATCTGTCCTCCATCTTTCAGCAGATCTGATGTTACCTGATCCTAACCAGAAGCTCTGCCTTTTTTCATTCCCTCCAAGGCTTTTCTGACTTTTTCTATCATTACTGGTGGGATGCCATCTGGGGTACTGCTAGTTCTTATAATGAGGCCATGGGTGTTCCGGCTACTGTACAGATTTCTGTAAAACTCCTCTGCTGTTTGAACTATCCTATGCATATTGGTAGTTATTCTGCCTTCCTTGTCTATTAGTGCATACATTCGATTTTTGCCTATGCCAAGTTTCCTCTTTACTGCTCCGATGCTTCCTCCCTTTTTTAGAGCGTGTTCAATTCTGTCCATGTTATACCGTCTTACATCGGATACCTTACGCTTATTAATCAACTTCAAAAGCTCCACCAACTCTATTTTGTCTGTTATAGTTGAGGCTTGCATGCTTTGACTTTTCTAGATGAAATTGTTCATCTACTGGGACAGCTTGTCAGTGTCCAGTCTAACTACTGTAACTAACGTAGATACGTACGTTACCCGTACCGCTTACCATACGCACGCTATTTTTCAGATTTAAGGTTACCGCAGTAGCGTAAGGGTACGTAGTGTACGTAAACATGGTGGCGCTCTCGGACGCCTGCTTCGAAGTGATTTTGGCGTAGTTGTTGAAAGATTTACCTTGTTCGCAGCAAAAGACTGTTTAAATTGGCTTCGCTTGCCTTCAGTTAGCTTTGTTGACCGAGTATAACAGATAAGATGGCGTAATTTTTGAGATAGCTTCCCTTTTCGAACTCATCTAGGTCTAACTACAAGATTGATGTAAACAAATCAGCAACATAATTTTTTTCGCGTTTTGTGCGTGGTTCATATTTATTTGCTTTTATTATGAGAAAAATAAACTTGTAACAATGCTTCACGCGGTGGCATAGGCAAACATTCTCGTTTTCTTTTACTTTTCACTGTCTTTACCTTATTAACCGTCTGATAGGTGGCGCCACCATCCGAGCTGGGGCACGTTAACGCTATCCCGCCAAACTATATGACACTGTCCCCAACTTACATTTGCTGCACGGTAACGTCGTTCCCTTAACCTCCGCTATCACGCTAACAGTAGACTATAACTGTCTAATACTCGTCAAATTATCATTCATTGCGACAGCGCTAAGGCTGGTTTCTTCAATAAGAGCTGAGTACCTGTTCTGAAGCGAGACTCTGAATTCCTGTACTTTCCCTCTCAGTACTACTGGCTCATTGATTAGCTTCTTGCATATCAGTTTCTGTCGTTCTTTCTTCAAGTCTAGGCGAATTCGAGACCGTACCATTCTATGGTCACTGCATCATACCTTGCCAAGCACTTCCAATGATGATTGATTGATTTCTTGGGCTTAACGTGCCAAAACCACTACATGATTATGAGAGACGCCGCAGTGGAGGGCTCCGAAAATTTCGACCACCTGGGGTTCTTTAACGTGCACCCAAATCTGAGCAACTGGGCCTGTGACATTATTGCCTCCATCGGAAATGCAGCCGCTGCAGCTGGGATTTGATCCCGCGACCTGCGAATCAGCAGCCGTGTACCTTAGCCACTAGACCACCGCGGCGGGGCGCCAAGAACTTCCACATCCTGCCTAATGCCTGGGTGTGCACTCAGTGTAAAGTATATTTCGTTCTTATCTTCGCCATGAGAGCTCCTCCATGTCTACTTTCGGTTCCCTTGTTTTCAGTAGAAGA
Source organism: Rhipicephalus microplus (assembly GCF_043290135.1). Taxonomy (NCBI): domain Eukaryota; kingdom Metazoa; phylum Arthropoda; class Arachnida; order Ixodida; family Ixodidae; genus Rhipicephalus; species Rhipicephalus microplus. The sequence continues at coordinate 336,711,382 of NC_134710.1, forward strand.
TATTCAAAATCTGCAAATTGTCGCGTTTTGCGAATTCCACTAGTAGACCCCCTGTGGCATTTCTAGTACCGATGCCATAATCTTCTTCTACCTGGTCTTCAGCCTGCTTCTTCCGTACCTTTGCATTGAAGTCTCCCATCAGTATAATATACTGTGTTTTTTACATTACTCATTGTCAATTCACATTTTCATAGTAGCTTTCAACCGACGCGTCATCATGGCTGGATGTATCCACGTAAGCTTGTATCACCTTATATCTTGAATCTCTAATTGAGTTTAATTATAATACCTACCACCCTTTCAATATAGCTATTTTATTCCTTTGTGTTGCCAGCCACATTTCTGTGGATAAGGAACCCCACACCAAGTTTTATTCTGCCAGCCAAGCCCAGATAGCAAAGGACGTGCCCATTATGTAGCACCGTATAGGCCTCATCTGTCCTGCTGACCTCACTGAGCCCTATTACATCTCATTTAACACCCTCTAGCTCTTCGAATAGTACAGCTAGACTTGCCTCACTAGATAAAGTTCTTGCGTTAAACGTTGCCAAGTTCTCGTTCCAATGGTGGCCTGTCTGGACCCAGAGATTCTTAGCACCCTCTGCTGCATTGCATATCTGACTGCCGCGGTGCTCGGTTGCTTCGTAGCTGCTGGGGACTGAGGGCTGTGAGTTAATTGACGTATGCCTGTAGGAGGTAGTGGCCACGTAATGCACCAGGGTGGCCAATTCTTCTCTGTTGAGGGAATGCATTACCGGCAGTGGTCACCGGTGAGGTCGCAGCCCAGGCCTCTTAATGCAGTTCCATCACCACGCAGAATTTTTGAAAAATCTGGTTGGGAACTGCGCGGCACCGGGATTCGAGCCATGGATATCTTGCATGAGAGGCTGATGCACTAACCACTACGCCATCACAACACTGTAAAGATGGCTAAATACGAGCACTGCGACAAAAAAAAAAGAAATAAAAAATTTTTTAAAAGTGTGCGAGTGAGACTTGAACCTGCGACTTCTAGACGCATTGTACATGACAAGCCCGACACGGTAACTACTGCACCACACTGAAAGACGGTATGTTAGTGTATAAATCTTCATGTCAAAAGCAATATTTGTCTGCATTTTCTTACAGATTACGTGCAGATTTAAGTGCCTCAGTGCTTTACAAAAACAGCCAGACTGTAGCTAACGTGTTTATTGTGTATGTTTCGTGCTTCGTAAAATCAGAACGTCTATTCGAAACGTTTTTTACCGTAGAAAAACAGGATTAGTACGACCAGTTATATTTACGGCATTTGCACTAACTCGCTAAGTGGTTAACCACTTATGCGTACAAAATATCGCGCTTCTGAAGAGTACTCTAAACAATTTAGTTGCTTTTTGTTGTCCCCCTTGGACATATTTTCAGTTTTTCTTGTTCGCGTTCTTCTTCACATTCTATGACTAGCCGTACAGTACGTTAGGCTTCAACAGCATCCCCATGCGCAATGGTCGTAGCGAAAACCACGAATATTATTATAAGGAGAACGTCACAGTCGTTTGCGTTGAGTTTCGATTGTGTCCGATCGAATAAAGTAGTATTCACTTATTTCACTGTACACATACGAAACTAAAAACGCGGATATTAAGAGTTCCAAGTGCCCTCCAGTGCACTGACATTCACTGGCGCAGACTGGAAAGGCTGTTCTTATTGTTCATTGACTCTAACGCCTCAAGAAACAAATGCAGTACATTTTACTGCAGATATGTGTGGTTACTAGGTAGTGCTAATCACTCGCATTGTGCCAGCGCATCTAAATATAATCAAGACCAGGAGTATAACCACGTTTTACGCGTTCAAAGCGAGGTAGAGTATAAAGCTGTTTCACTGACTCATCTCATATAGAGTGAAAATGTGTTTCACTCTATCTGATCTTTTGCAAGAGTTGAAGAACACTCTGAAGAGTAACTTGGCATGTTTACTCTTGCGATACCCTCCACAGTTTTTAGAGTGCATGATACAAGCATTACATTATTGCCAAATATGCAAAGGATTTCCTTTACTGCACTGCAACATGAAAAATGCCTTAATGTCTGCAGTCTTCAGTGTAGTAATTATGTCTATGAAATTTTAAAAGTAAAGTGCAAAGACAAGCAAGTCCGTAAAAAAAGACACCTTGGATGTGTGGCTGTGTGGTTTTGTCTACATCTGTAGGATTCTACCGTCCATGCGTCAGGAGGTTAAGAATTAATAGATTGAGCGTGAGCTGGGCTTCGGCCTTGTACTGCGGTCTAACCAGAACAACTGTACCAATGTTTTTTTGAACAGCTTGTAAATGACACATTTACACAGGGGCAGAAAAAATCAGCAAAACAGAAAAACACTGCTGATCAGCAATCCATGCCTACTGAACTGATTACATGCAGACATAAGTATAGGTTGCCAAACACCAGAACCTCTCCTGTTGCTTGTGTTTCGACAGTAAGAGAGAAATTACGACATTATCAACAAAAACAGCTAGAACAACGTCACAACTTTTTTTCAGTGAGCACCAGAGTGAATAAAATATTCAGCATTATAAATGTGGGAGCCACTGCAATGACATTGTGGTAAATGTACTCTGCTTACCAATACCTTGCCTACGCATTCCTTATGTTCATTCACAAAATGGCGACCGAAAGATCTGTTTCGAAGCACACTGCATTACATTTAAAGCTAGAACAGAGATTTCTGTTTAATAACATTATGTAACTACGTTTTTGGCTAACAGGTGAATTTATATGTGAACGGTGAATTTTATATTCAAAGCAAACAGTGATTTTGGTGGAATAATTTCGAATAGATTTGAATAGTGTACATATATCACATATTATAAAGAAAAATGGGCATATTTGTCATGTCGAGAAAAGCTTCATTGTCGAGAAAAGCAGCTATGTCAGCATTGTCGAGAAAAGCAGCATTCTCAGCATAGTCGAGAAAATGTCAGCATTGTCAGCATTGTCGAGAAAAGCTTCAACAAAATGGGGCATTCAAACACGCTCGCCAAAACATCTGGACGACGCGCATTGGGAGGGCGCTGACAGTGGCCAGGACCATGATGACCAATCAGACATCTTGACTAGTGATTTCTACCTCACCGCGCATGACCGGATCTGGCTGGTTAAAGCACGTGCTGATTCTGTTAAACAAACAAGTGAGCTTTGTTTGTGCTCCATTTTTTTCATGTATAATCGGGCCCGTTAGGACCATATACTATTACAAATTAGGGAGTTTTAAAATAGCATACCCGAAGCTTTGCATTAGTGTTTGTTGCCACTGTGCATGCGCCGTATGCTATCCTCTTGCGGGCTCCCGTTAAGTGCGAAAATAGTGGGCAACCACAACAAACGCAAGCTTAGTGTACACTTATATAAAACTGCCTGTTATTTCAGATGAGTTTGCAAAATCTCCATGTAATTTGCGCATGCCTTTGTGAAGCCCCAAAACTGATAAAAAAGTGCGCAAGTTATGCGAGCAAATAAAGTACGTTAGGCACCTGTCGGCAACCTCCACTTAACTTCATACTAACTGACAACTGCCAATTTTCATCTCAATAAATGCCATCAATACCAACAAAGCACAGAATTATGGCCATGGCACGGAACACAAAGGCTTAAGGTGACTTGTCCAGCTTTCCTCAGTGCGTGTGCATGCATATTAAAGACGAAACATTGTGCAAAATTTGTGCCACTTTTTTGAAACACAGCCTTTCCTGCCATATATAGCCAATCATTTATACTGTACAGCACATCGCTTTAAGCTCATGCCATCACTGCTAGCATGCTTGCTTCAATATACAGTCGATTCCTGATAATTCAGACAATTAATTGAAATTTCCAGTTAATTAGAAGTCAACAAGTGGTCTCATCAATTTTGCATGCACGCCTATAAAAATGCGCAGTAATTCGAAGTTCAAAGTCAGTAAGTTTGGTTGATTAGAAGTTAATTTTCAGTTGAGAGCCTCTAGGTGACCGTAATGTTTCAATAAAATGAAAAACTTTTCACTGCAAAGACAGCTGTCAGACAGGCTGTTGTCGCCATCACCACTGCCCGCAGCACCACGGTTCATGAAGGGGTCACCTTGTTTAGTCAATACAAGGGCATCCCATTGATCACATCGGCTAACTAGGTCTTTTATTGTGAGGTGTCGAGTGCTTCATCCGCACGCTGGGTTGATGTCTGGTTGAATTTGGTTGAAGCCTGGGTGATGTCTAGTTGAACAGCGACACTGGATGCTGGCGGAAAAGAACGCTTAAAACACACGGGGCTGTGTGTGTGTTTGTGTTCTGTTCCATCTGCGTCCTGTTGAGCTGTTCTAATATAACGTGATAAACCAACTAGCCGAACACTTGACCTGGCGATGAAAGTCGAAAAATCTTGAAAGAACTTGACCAGGGAGACACCCCGATGCAGGAAATCGCACGAAAGTATGGTATTAGGCCTATCAAGTGCAAACAGGAGAACTCCACGATGATATTTTTGGGGCCCTTCTTAGTGACGTCCATTTAGAAAAATTCGTTGCCGTGGACAGCAACATCGATACATGCAGTCCACTAATGAACTGAAAAATTGTGCAATTGGTCCTGCTAGTGAACAACGACGTAAAAACGAATGGCCACCGAGGACTATATTGATGTTGCTGCCGGTCTTGCACAATGGTTTTCGAGTTCTGTTGAAGAAGACAATGTTGTAGAAGCACACTAGCAGGTGTAGTGCTTAGAAAACTTGCTAGCAGCCGCCACGTTTGGCAAGAGAAGATGACAGACATTTTTCATAAAGAACTGTCAGGTTTGAAGCAATAAAAGTGCAGAATTCTGTGCATTTTGCCTAATTGGAAGCTAGTTTAATTTGATGTTTCTTGCTTTTTTCGTGAACCTATTAACGGAAGTCGACCGTACACCCAAGTTTGCCATGGTAGTATTCGTCGTGCCCACTCCATTACCAAACGCACATTGACACAGGGATGGTGAGCAGCTTTAATTATAGAAAAAACAAATCTGTAGGGCACACGTAGCAGTTTCATACAAAGAGGTAACAGTGAATGGTGGTGCAGTGAGTTTGGGTTTTTGCCTATTCAAAGCGAAACGTACGCTTACAACCACACAAGGCCGCAAGTACTACCAAGCAGTTAGCTCAAGACGCTTATCGTTACAGGGTTGTTGGTGCTAAAATCATGCTGACCCATTGCCACCAGCCACCATTCCAGTGCTTATCTAAAAGCATCACAACACTCGCACTGTGAAAATAGCCCTTTAAAATTCTCAATAGCCTTATCGCATGACACTTTAGCATTACGGCAACGTGATTTTGGAGTCTGCTACACCCGTTAACGGATTGACTCACAAAAACATTGCTTCAGGCATGCGATAGTGACACGCAACAGTGATGGCTTCAATTATTACTGTTTTGGAACTGAAACAAGATCAATATGTTTGAAAAATTGAAACCCAGACGATTTCAGCACCAAAAATGTCAGACTATAATAAGAATAATTGTTGGGGTTTTACTTTCCAAAAGCTAAGATATGATTATGAGACATACAGTACTGGAGGGCTCTGAAAGTTTCGACCAGCTGGAGTTGTTTAGCGTGTACCTAAATCAAAGCACATGGTCCTTAGCATTTTCAGCTCCATCACAAATGGGGCTACCACGACTAAGATTCGATTCAGCGATGTGCGGGTCAACATAAACACTAGAATACCCATGACGGACACACAATATCAGATATTCTTATGCACAGATTCTATGGGGCTCTTGCCGTGCTGTGAAAGCGTCTGAATTTTCAAGCATGCCTGAAAAATTGGCTGTTCACTGCATAACTAAATTTCATTGAGGCATGAGTGTACAGTTCAAAATTAGCAATAATTAATTCAAGAATAAACAAGACAAAAAATTTTCCTCACATAAGAACCTTGCTGTCCAAAAGAGATAGTACAGACAGGTAGTATGCTGTAAAATGAAGTTTACTATTGAAATTCTTCTAGCCTGCATAGACAAGCATTGCTCAAAGCTATCCAGAGCGGCATTGCTGACGACAGCACAAAGTGTGCCATTCTGAATCCATTCTGAATAACACTCGTGAGCCTTGCCTCTGTAAGCCCCATCTTAGGATTTTTGACTGACTCACCTGCAGAAGCTCAAGAACACGGTTTCGCCGGTCAAGCATAGCGTCACGGTCTGTGGCCACAAAAACGGAGCATGCTCGCAGGGCTCGGACAACACGCACCACCTGTCACAAGATAAACGAGTGTTTTGTCCAGCGAGTGACACTGCGCTCATTCGAAACACGGCATCTAAAATCACGAGGACACATGTGTATGCACCAAGCCCTCTTCCGACCCATTTCCTAACCCTTGGTATCCATTTTACTGCTCTAATTGATCAGCAAGATACTCCCTCACCTAAATTAGTCTATAATGACCACATGCCTGCTGAAACAAATCAAACTAGTTACAAGCTCAAGGGATCACGTGCCTTACATAAACAAGAATACTCCTCCTTTTTCAATTTACTTTACACAAAGTGCTTTATTGTTTAAGTTAGGATAAAGGATGATGATTGAGTACTATCATGTTTTCATATCACCTCAGAGCTCAGTTTTTTTAAACATCATACCATCAATTTTTTTTTATTTTACTAACATGACTTCTACTAACATGACTTCTGGAAGGTGGCTTGAATACATGTGGTGTCAATTTCTCTTTTTACTAATTTTGAATGCCCACTAACAAAAAGCAGAACATTCTTAGCACTCCTGGGCTGATAGTACCAGCCAATACCCCAACAGCATCATCACACTCGTTTGCGAAACCCTCCTGCAGAAAGTATAGTTAAAGGAAACAGGACCAAAAGAAAACCAGAATGACCAATGACCTTTGCTTGTTACACGGTACTAGGTACATAAGGTGTCTCACAACTTTAGGAAAAGAGCCAGCAGATATGATATTGTTGTTTTCCACCCCTTGCAAGCTTTCAAAAGTGCATGTACTTACAGCAACAGGAATAGTCAATCTTGCACCATTCGTCACTAGAATAGGTTTACTGAATTCCAATCTAATGTGTATGATATACCGCTCACATGTGGAAAAGAAAACTTATGACAAACTGGGCAATGTTTCAATGATCGAGCAAGACAGCATTCTTTAAATGTTAAGAAGGGCTATAGTAGTCTTATGGCCGGACACTGTAAAGAATGTAAGTGCAGTCCTAGGTTTCATAAAACACGGTTTTTGAAAAAAACAAGCAAAAAATAAGAAAATTTAGGACTTTTTGCCAGGATGGCCAAGAATCAATGCATAAGTACACCTTCACTTATCTTTTCCGAAAGAGAGTATTCTTTTCTCGGTTAAAATTATTTTGTCATGGTCACACATATCTTGTTGCAGATGAGCCCTGTTCTGGTGCTCAGTATAAAAACGCTCGTAGCACCTTCAATAAAAGTCAGTTGACAGCGCTCTTTCCTGTCCTTTTTGTGATAAGATTTTTATTATAAAAAGAATTTTATTTTCTTACAATTTAGGTATAATGATGACTTTTCATTGTATCACAATATGGAGCAAATTGCCTCTCAATATGGACAAAAATCACGATTTTGTAAAATTTGTGATATTTTCTAGTATATTTCAGCAGCTTGAGAGGTATAAAGATATTTTTTCCACAAAATATACTTTCTGGGGAGTAAGTAATCACTGCTCAGATATTCATACAAAGTGCAATATTGCAATAAAAAATGCAAACATAACACACTTTGCCTTGATTTTTGGAAGCGAATGTGCAAAAAATTTCACTAATAGATTTGAGCTTCAAATATCTTACACAAGCACATTTACTTACCATGTAGACCGATTTTGCTTTAGAAAAAATAAGCGGTAGTTTTAAAATGAAATTTTCCACAAACAGCACCCAGACGGCACTATGCCAGGAAGATTAGAAGTCAGCCACATGAACAAAACTTTTTTTTCTCGCTGAAATATTCTAGCAGTTCACTGTTTTCAACGCAGTAAGTCAGCACATTTTTTTAAATACAAGTCAGATGGTCGCCAAAGTGGCTGAGACGTTTGGCATGGAATGGTCCAGCTATATTTAAGCAAAATAACTTACACAAATAAGAATATTTGTTTATCTACCATGACCACACTAGAAAAAGTTGTTCAGGCATTGTGACACAAAAATTTTCAGCGTCGTACTGCCTGAACAACTTCTTTTATTAACTCCAAGCTCACGCCGAGAAAAAGCCGCTCTATCACGGTGGTTCTTAAAGGCCTTGCGGCTGTAGACAATGTCGAAAACGAAAAAAAATCAACTTGTCTGTGCTGTCATTCCTTCTTCGTCATTACTGACACGGAAGATTTTTCGGTAATCCACGTGAAGGTTCATTAAGTAGGCTTGCTCTAGGCTGGGGCCGGGGTAGACTACGCAGGGCGTCAGCGGGACCATCTCGCCCTGTAATAAGAGCAAATATGATTTCTCATAAAATGATGTTCGTGCTGTTTCGACAGTACCATATATGAAGAATGTGTAGTGTGTATCCTTTGAAATTGACATTACACTGAACTCGAAGCATACAACCCATACATTCCAATAATTTCGTATGATAAAGATAAGATAGTTTTCCAGCATACAGCAAATTCCCGAATGGAGGTGAAGTCTACAGCTCGAAAATGGCACTTACCAAAGCCTGAACTCACCTAAGAATCAAATTCCTTATAGGGTAATGAGCCAGTGTGAAAAACAATTCTTAAAGTACAACGTTCAGAACATGTAGCATTCATCAAAACGCACAAGAAACTTACCTCTTCATGTACAAACAGTGAAGGCATCTCTGCTTTCTCTTTAGCATGAGAACAAATGATCTTGGGCGTGGCACAAGCGAAGAGGTCTGAGAAAAAAGTAAAAGATTTACTGACTTTAATCACGCCTCTAACAATTGGAGGAATTGTGGCAATTCAGCAATCAGTGTAATTCTGACTGCCTCTATAAGGACATCAAAAATGAACAATTTTCTCGTTCTCTCTACCCTCACAAGAAGCTCCGTCCATGGCATCTAATCCAACTTTGACGCTGTGCTTCCTATTTGCCTGCTTTCTAGACGTACGGCTGCGAACATGTATTTTGTGCACCTAATCTAGCACAGAAATTCGTCATCTATAACTGAATCATCTCCATTCATTGTAATTTAATAAAAGATGTGATAGCTAGCCCAGTTTTCAAAGAGTTGCGGGCCTGTAATAGGCACTGCCTAGCACGTATGAAAGTATTTCTTTTTTAAAAAATTTCTTCAAAGCTTGCTTTCAGAAAAGCGTCTGGCATATTTCAACAACCAAGCCCATCCTCTGATAGCAATCAGGGGCACGCTATTAGTGATTATTGACCACGGGATTGAAAAACGTAACCCGTGCCTAAATACTCAGTTAAACACAATCAAGCAAGAAGGAGCGCTCGAACGACACCTACGCGCGCGGACGCCGCCTACGTTCTATCAGCCATGGATTATGCCGGAGCTACCGCACATAGCTCCCACAGTCACGTATACTCTCTCGATTCTGTTATAACGCCGAACGTTATCGCAGATGAAAGCAAAGCACGAAAACAGCAAACGGAAACGAGGGAAAACAACGCACGGCGATGGCCACAACAACGCGCCTTTGGAAGTCTACTAGATCTTTCTTTCCCTGTCGCTGGCGACACGTGTCCTAAAAATTGTAAAAGACCGACGCGCACGTGCTGGGAGCATCGCAGCATATCAGCACCCTAAACTATACAGCCTTTAAGGGGAAAAAAAGGTGATTTCGCACAGTGCGCCTCTATATATAAACTTTTTTTTCTTTCTTTTTTGTACGCTTACACCTGCAGAATCACGTTGCACATTTGAGTAATAATAGAAATGTTATTACGATGTAGCCTAAAGCGCATCTTGAAACAATATCAATCACTTTGAGCTGTGTAGAGACAATTTGCGATCAGCAACTTATCGCGCCCTTGTTAAGTGATCACATCACTCACTGTATGAGTGATGCAGGCACTTACTCAACATTGCGCACAGCAGTGTGAACTCGTTAAGTGACACGTTTCATCGGACATCTGCAACAGGACCGCGAACGCAAGCTGTTGTAAAAGGTTGGCAGCCTACTTCGGCAGAGTTGCTGCAGGCGCCCAGCTAGCGCTGTATGATTCCTACCTACGAAAACGGTACACTCACCGTTAACAGGCCCATGTTGTCCGTGTCCGCCGCCCCACGAATATTCCTTACTCCGAGCGTTACTTCGAACACGGTGTCATGCGTGACTACCATTGAAGATGTGCCTGTTCGCTAGAACTCACACAGCGACCAAGACCCCAGACCAACGCAACGCATTTGAAAGACGGATGAGACAGAGAGAGCAACGTTGAGAGAGAGAAGGAGGAGGCACTGCCGGTGGCGCCGCAGCTGTCGACGCAGGTGTTCGGTGACGCAACTATTCGCTTATCTACACCACCGTTGGTAGGGCAAGGCTGGCCCGGGTGAGCGGGGTGAGCGGGAAACCCGCCGAGTAAGCGCCGAAAGGCAAACGCTATGGCGCATAGGGCGGGCGGCGGTTCGACACGGAAGGCAATTGAATTGCGCTTCAAGAATGACTCCTTGTAAATGGCAACTCTCCTTCCAACCAGCCGCACAGGGGCGCAGGTTATTTACCAGCCTCGAGTTCTTTGAGTATTTCCACGGAATGCGACTGCAGTGGGCGAAAAATTGTGAAGCAAAACTTGCGGAAAACAACGTGCACCCTCTAATGGCAAGAAACAATAATTATTTCGTCCTCGGTGGCATTAGCGGGAGAGAATCCCTGCCCCTTTTTTCAGGGAAATTTCTTTTCGCATTGTCCGTGTCTGGCAATTCCGCATATGATTCCGCAAACACTGAATGCGTAGTCGAAGCTGGAACAAATTAATCCACAGTCGCGGATGTTTAGAAGGCTTGTCACGCACCACGAAACGTGTCGAGGTTGTTATAACAAACTTCTTGCTGACCACATGACCAGCACATAAATACATATGGTTGCCCAATGAGCTAGCTAAGCACCTGTAGCAAAGGCAGAGCACGTTCTTGTTAAGTGTTGTTAATATAAACGATGGTTGTGCATAAGTGCAGTGACAGCTTTCCGCGTGAATTGTTCATAACCGACGTTTTCAAGCGTAGAAGCAACTCAGCGTACCTAATCAGCTACCACAGCAAGTTCGTAAGCAATGATGAGGTACGAGATTGTGCAGCTGTTTTCAGTGTACTGAATAGTCCGTGTACAATGCGTTGACCACCGCCATTCCTTAAGCTACCTCCCATGTAGACTCCCAGTCTGAACAGGTGTGGGACCTTAAACACTAAGAAGCAGTGCCCCCCCCCCCCCCCCCCGCACACTCACACACACACGAAGTTCGAGGGCGCACGGGCTGATACACACGCATACTTATTCACAGGCGCACACACATACACGTATACACAAATACGGCCGCACACACACGCGACCATAAACGCACGCATGCGTGGGCGTGCACATGTGCACAGGCACGCTTAACACAAACATGGACTCGCACATACACGCGCACGCACACATGCACGGGTGTACACACAATCGCGCTTACACACGAACACATGCGCAGGCTCACGCACACACACCCACACTCGGGTGAACATTATGTTCCTGTATATAATCCATAGCAAACATGTAGCTTATAACCAACGCTAAGGAAAGCTTTCGTAACATGAATTGCAGTTAATTGCCATTATAGATGAAACGCGATTTGCTTCTGCTGGCATTCTGCTGTATTTGGAGAGCACCTTCACACATTCTAAGTCAATTAGGCCGTCATTTAACGCGAGGTGCACATATTCGTGCAGTAGCTACGCTGCTCGGCCGCCAATCCGAAGGTCGCGGGTTCGATGCCGGCCGTGGCAGTCGAATAATGCCGGAGGCGAAAAGGTAGAAGCCTGTGCACAGTGCGATATCAGTGCTCAATAAAGAACACCAAACGATCAAAGTCTCTGGAGCTTTCCACTATGACGACCCTCATAATCATATCGAGGATTTTGAGACGTAAAATCCCAAATATTATAATTATGTGTTCTTCTTTTGCTGCATAATCCATTTGATGAATCGTCAACTACACCCTTCTCAGGCACAAATCACCCTTAGAGTCTATTTTAGGGTGCTATCGAGGCAAGCACCCAAACAAAGGGATGATTTTTTTTATTCGACCATTTATGAGTGTTAAAGATGTTGCAAAGGGTGCTTTACCGTAAAAGCACTTTTTACACCCTTTTAGGTGTAAAAGTTTTTACTGTGTTTTGTCGAGGTGGACAAGACACATTTCATGGTTCTAGCTTTCCTATAACAGCAGTATGTAGTTTGAGAACTCTCATCTGAAGTCTGAGGAACAGCAATTTTCATATTTCACCCTTTCAAAAAATAGAGCCTTTTAAGGTAGCATTTGGCACCCTACTGCACTCAGCTTTTCATCAAGACAAAAATTACGAAACTTGGGTTTGCCTAAGCTGAGCAAAGCTTCCTAAAAGATTCTAGGGTTATGGAAAAAAGAACACCACCTATTGCTCATGAAATACTATGGGGTGATATGGCTCAAACAATGATTTAGAATTTCATTCATTTAGTTTATTTTATCCTCACAGCACATAAAGGCGTTATCATAGCTGCAAAATTCATGGATTCTAAATCAGGAAGATTTTAGCAGCAAGGAAAAGGGGGGTCAAACTGATTTATTTTTCCCCTCCTTTTCTTTTCATTTGCACCAAGAAAAAAAGCATGGCGACAAAAATGGAGGCGGGGTGTAAACATTGACGTTGTGGTCTTATAATGGCTTGATGTGGCCAACCACTAGAGTGTAGGGTTTCCAAAATACAACAAAAACTGTTAGTCTCAAAGGCAGTGTGCAAACATTCGTACCTCCCGAAATTTTGCATCATCAAAAAAAAAAAACAAGCAAAATATATTTCAATCAAAAGTACTCGCGTATGTCTCCCCAAAACACACGTAAACAGATGGGACGACGCAGCCAGCTGCCAGGAAACCACGGGCCGAAGCTTCACTTGAGGACAACTGAAAACTGAACGCCAAAGTATAGCGAAGTACATAGGTCGACAGAAATTTTACTAGATTTTTTGGACAGAAACACCAAAACACTTTTAGCCTTTATTACGTCTTTATTGCCTTTAATTTACCGCTGCGTTAGCTGGATGCCCTCAGCGAGCAGTCGCTATTGATGATTGTGAACCTGACTTTGGTACCGCACGGAGCGGTTGCGAAAAACAATAGTTAATCTTCGTTTTCAATCTACCTGCGCTGGCTGTACACGTACCTTCAAAACCAAGTCTCTTTTTTTCTATTTATAGCCGCATCTGTCGCAGTATTGTTCACAGCGTTTGTGGAAAGCAATGTCCCCTTGACTGGTCGAGCATTGGGCGCGGATGCACTTTCGAAGTTCTGCCAACTACGTCGTTGCCACACATGGTCGTATCAAGAGCCACAGTGGTTTCGTTCACAGCGGTTGTGGCAAACAATAACCACAGTTCTGACAGTGCGTGTGCTCGCCGCGTCATCTTTTCGAAGCTTCAAGCACGTTGCTCTTAACCTTCTTTCATCGGCTTCAGTACTAAAGTTCATACGACCCGCCACGATGATGGAAAGTGCTCGGTTAGTCCGAACTTCGGCCTAATAAGCACAGTGAAATTTGGCTGGGAAAGTTCACAAATTCGCATCTGCTGGTTCTATTGCACGTTTAAGATGAACGCTTCTTGACTTAGTTTACAATAAAATGTGATGGGTTCACAAAAAGTATGGATCCATTTGGGCTGCATTTTTGTCAATGCGGCCAAATAACACACAGAAATTTTGACTTGCGGGAGCTTTTCCTAACTGTACTAACGTAAGAACTCATCGAAATTCGGTGGACCCTCGAAAAATCCGGTACGCCTTACAGAGTGGGGTGGGTTATGCAAAAACAAATGCAAACAATACAATATATAAATACAAATAATAAATGAAAATACATGTTTAAACAAACTACGCTATTAACGACTTAAGACTAGGCTTGTGCGAATATTCGAATTCTTTGAATATGTAAAGAAATAGTAGAGTATTTGAATTCACTTCAATTCGAATTTAAATTATCGAATATTTCGAAGTATTCAGTATGAACGAATAGATCTATATTAGTCCGCATGTAACTGCTTGTAAGGGTGGTTTCACTGTAGTATAGTGTCAAACTGTGAAAGCACCTCTCCAAAAGAAATCTACCGCGAAGCTCCACTTCAAATTTGAAGGGCCCCTGCAACAATGATTAATCATGGCCAGGAAACGCTGCCGATCGGTAGTTGAGACTACCGAGAACATGTGAGCTTATTATTATAGGACAGCACGCGACCTAAAATTCGCAATAAAAGCTCAGTCTGATAAATATTGCTCTCTTCTCTCGGCAAATGATGCCACTATGTCAAAAATCGTTCGTCACAACCGTTGCATCAGCCATTGGCTGATTTGAGCATGGGGCGCTTGGTCGATATTGGGGCCGCCGCGGGAGGCCGCGACTTGTCCACGAGTGCATGCGCAATCGCACTGAAACCCACGTACATTTAAAAAAAAAAAAAAAGAATATTCAAGGTCACGCCGCGCACGTGACGTATTTTCTTTCTCAATGCAATTTCTTCTGGATTTGCTTCAAGCGCTTTCGTCGAGACAAGCAGAGAGAATGCAATTGTAGCATGTGAAAAATCGCAAAACTCCACTCATACTGGTCAGATTCTAAAAGTTTTTTCAGCAGTTAATTCGTGAAGCAGTAGGCTTCTTTAGTGAATTTATTTCATGGTTACTTGAAAAGCTGTTGAAAAGCCCTTCAAATGAACATATGATCCTCAAACTGATTAATCTTTTTTTAAGCTTAAAAGCTTGCTTTGCTGACTTTTACATTCTAACTGTAATGAATATAGTGCTACATATTTTACAGGTTATCACTTGCATCCTACTGAAAGTTAAATCTTACTACTTCTCGAAGTTGTTCGGACTGCTTTTGATCGAGAAAAAAAAGAAAGCACTTGCATAGAGGCCTTCTTTCAATTTAAAAAAGATATTAAGCAGGTTAGTTAGGTCATGATAAATATGCCCACTTTTATTTATACATCACATAGAGTTTTCGAATTATATTAAAATTATCCGACAAAAATCACTATTCGTTTCGAACCTAACACTTACTATTTGCACAAGCCTACTGAAGACAAAGTCGGTTAGTGCAGCCTTGCATGATGAAGCGTCCCAATGCAGGCAAAGGAGGGAGAAAGGCGGTTCCTCTCAGTGCTTGTTTTTGGTAAAAAGGACTCAGAAAAGCATTATTGCGGCAAAAAGGAACGAAAACTTTATACTTACGATTAAGATGCGATGATACATATGAAGGTATTGAGGTGAGTTTTTGTGTAAGGGAATTATTATGGTATACGATCGTTTGAAAAAGACAAAAACGAGAATTTTTTTTCCCGAAGCTTTAGATCTGCAAGTCCAGGATGCATGAAAACCGGTAAGGTTACACATAAATATTGGCATAATCCAAGCATAACATTCCCCTCTTCTCCACCTGAAATCAATACTTTCTCAGCAATTTTTGGCCTCAAAAAGCAGCCCGCAACTGGTAAGACTGAAAACCTTTGGCAGCATATCGTGAAGTGTTAAAATGCACTAACTTGAAAAGTACACATTAGGATGAGAAATGTACACGTTATGGAGCAGGACATGGGGGACCTCCACAAGAGGTCTAGAGTGATGCTCAATAAAGCACTCGTACCTGCTGTGTGACAACTTTGAGTGTGGGAAGGCAGGCTAGTGGGGGCAATGGGCCTCGCTCTCCCATGTAGCCTACGCATTGAGGCGCTGAGAAGAGCAGGGGACTTGACTCCAAGTGTTCACAGGCACATACCTGCAAAGCGAGCGCAGGCAACCAGTGCAATGTCAGCACTTTTCCTATGGTTGCGTAAAGTGCAATGCTGAAGTAGAAAAAAAATGCCCTGTAGTGAAGCAAAAGGTGGATAAAATCGTGATATCAGTGAGGTGACAAGTTCTATCACTCGTAACACACATTGTTGGAACCTGGAATTAAATGCGAAAAAAAGCTGGTTCACACACTGTTCAGTTTCTTAACCATTAGCTGATAAGCTGTTAGCTATGTTCCTGTCTCTTTCAAGGCAGCAACTTGTAAAAACTGCTGCTTGGGCGAGTTGATTCATGATTAAGATAGACTTACTAGCACCAAAAAGTGCCGATTTAATGCGTGCCATGCAAAAAGGCCTTGCGTTGGAAGTAATAATCAGTTGTGAGTTCAGTGCTGTGTGTGTCTGTTTCTCCTTAGATGTTTTGTTGTTTTATGCCGGTAAATCTATCTTAGGCAACTTGTTGCTGCTTTGGGAAACACAACAATGTCAGACAAAGCCTGTCGCTGCCTTGGGGAAGCCAAAAAACAACAGGCCTGCGCGCTAGGCATAGCAACTGTTAAGGAATTTGGATGGAGCACTTACTATTCTTGGTTTTCCAAATAGTTAGCAAAAGTCCTAAAGAAATAAGACTGGTACAAAGTAAACTGCTATGAAAATGACGGGGTCAGTGGTCAATCAAAGAATGAAGACAATATAACCTCTTCTTCAAGGCAGCCTTGAAGAAGATAAGTCTGCTGGTCAAAACGTTGGCTTCTGCGGTGACACCCCACTTTCATGAATCCCCCCCCCCTCCCCAATATGCCATCAAGGTGCATACGAGTCTGCATGCTACTCACACGGTTAGGAAATAACCATGGCTTTGCACGAACAAACCAGATGACAAAGTACAACCGACTGGTTCGGTGGGTGAACCGGGTTTTTTTTTTGGGGGGGGGGGGGGCGTGAGGACGAGGTGAGTGGCTTAAAGGGGTACTGACACAAACTTTGGCTTCCCGTTTTTCTGCTGCAATATGTTGCTGGATGCCTGTTAGTCATAACACAACACATCATTTGCTGCAGTACGCGACAAAACTAATTACAGGCCCCTCATTATCGACCAGTTTAAGTTGCGGTTTGAGAGAGCTCCAAAAACGAGGAGCCGCCAGGTGCAACTATCGCCACCTAGTGTGTGCAGCTATTGCCCACGTCACTACACAGAACTGTGACACACTTCCGCACAATTTTCATCAAGATTTAATTTCAAATAGGAAACGAGACTGCAGTGTCGCCAAACACAAAACATTCGAAGCGTGCGCCACGGTCACGAGCTTGCGACCAGCCACTGAGAACTATAGACTGTGGGGACAAATGCGGCAAAAGAAAATGACAACTGTGACGTCCTCATAACTTGTTTTAGTGACTTCTGCGTGGCGACGTGAGGAAGTAAAAGGTTTACAAAGGGTCCCCTTCGAAGGTATCAATGGCACGATGGAGTTGAGCGTTCCCACAAATTCCAAAATTCTTTTAAAATACCTTCCAAGCCATATTCGCTGTTGATATTTTGAAAACAGCATACGAATTTTCACACAAATCGACCCCAACGAATATCTCAGCCGCGAAATTTTGTGCCAGTACCCCTTTAGCAACTCTCCCCCAACAATTAGCACTTTTAAATTTGCTGTTCACAGGAGTCCTTAGACAGGATACAGGAATGACATTCGGGGATCATCAAGTGCTGAAGACTAATGCGACTACATTAACTTACAGTTTACTTTACAGTTTAGACTTACCAAAGCCACCGCTAGGCTCGTTAGGTATTCTGTAAACAGTGAGAAATCCCTGTGGCAGCGCCACTCAATGCTAGTCAACGTGCGATTTGTGCACAAACGGTGGCCTGGGAGCTTAGGCCAGCAAAACTTGTGGAGCTCACACAGACTCACAAACGAAACATATTTTGCGTTTAGCACTCGCACGGATGCAAAGTCATCTAAAATTTTCTGAGCCGCACTCACTCCGATTCACACTCACGAAAATTTTCTTCAACCGGACTCACTCAGACTCAAACTCCCGAAAACATTACTCATTCGGACACACTCAGACTCACGCCTCAATCTGTGTCAAAGTGAGCCAGAGTGAGTCGACTCATAAATCCGTTGGCCTAGAATCATCTTTTTCGACCATTAGTATGTCCTTGTTCTATAGTACCAATATCTCTGGTAATCTGTGCTCTCTTTGGCGCCTTTTGATATATCACCTTCAAATACAAGTTGTGAGTGCTTTTAAACCAATAAAGTCATTTTTCTTGAAAAATTTAACAAAAGAACATATGTGTTAGGTGCAAAACGATGATGATTCGGGAGACACGAGTGAAAAGACTGGCAGAGAAACAATGTTACTTTAACAAAACGACGTTTATTTAGGGCAAAGTAAAGAAAACTGCTGGAGAGACAAGAATACGGCGTCTCTCCAGTTGCACAGCCATCCCTCTTCTGCCTGCTCTCAACACCAACGCACAGTCACACACCCGCGCTCACCACAGGGGGCTCACTTTGGTGTCACATTACAGCTCCAGCCTCCGGCCGTCTCCGCTCGCGCAGTGGGCATTGCCTGGCGCCATCTTTCGAGTTCTGTTTCGTGCAACAAGGGCGCCTAAACTCGGCCGTTCTGCAATTACCGACCATCCCGGTCAGAATCTTCTGTTTGACCTATCAGAGTCTATCTCATCCTGGCCCCACAGCTTAATACTGTCCAGTGGAGCGATGCTGCTGCATGCATTCCTCTCATGCCATGTACTGAGCAGCCTCTCGATGCGATATCGCCCATCGGTTAGTTTTGCTTTTATGCTATATGGTCCTCTATTTCTACCTGATTCGCCATAATCTGTAGGCTCTCGCCTGGCCAATACGACATACCCTGGTTCGTAAGTCGTCGCACGTTTCTTGCTGTATCTTGCCTGCTGTTTCATACGGTCTTCACGAATGCTCGCTATCCTCAAAGAAAACACGACATGGGTGAAACCTTACGCGATCTCCGGTTGTTACTTTGATATTCCTCTCCGCTGAATTGGTGCGGTCAATCTATAAGACATCCGCAAAGCAGTCGCGACACTCTTCGATGAGTCAGTCGAGTTTCTCATGGTGCTCCGGGCTGAAGCTTGGGCCCGTTTTGACATACGTGGTCGCGGTTAAACATGGTTGCGTGGCACTGCAGCTTGATTTCACGTCCTGCATCGGCCCTTCATTGAGATAGCAAACTTCCGACAGCACAGCCCGCTAGATGGCTTGTATATTCGGTGCCTCGTACGAAACGAACGTTCATTGCAGGAATGCAGGTCTCGTTTCCCGCATCTGCGTTCACGACGAACACGGTAAGCAATGGTCCTGCCCCTCTTGGTCCCTGGGCTGGTCGTTCACGAAAACATCAGCGTTGGGTTCGCTGCCCGTAACGTAGGACTTGACAAATCCAACGTAGTTTGGCGGAACAACTGTCAACTCTTTGGCCCAAAGGAAGGCCAGGTGCCTCGGAAGATCTGGAATATTGATGGACTCGAGTGTGTCATCACTTTCGTCCACCTTCTTCTTTTCTTCAAAGATACGCACGGTGTTTCGTCGCCTTACGACCATAACATGACGTTGCTCGGTGAAGGGCTGCCCCACGATGACAGGAATCGCCTGCGACTCATTTGGCACTATCAGCACGAGAACGTCGGCTGTTGCTTTGTCGACTGTGAGGTTAACGTTTGCCTCACCACACGGCGTCCCACGTCCTGACCCATAGCCCTCGATGGTCAGCAACTTCTCCATCACCGTGCATTTGATCTCGACCTGATCAGCATCCTCACGCGGAATAGTGACACACTGACTGCCAAGGTCGACGTACGCTCTTACTTCATTCCCGTTAACTTTAGCCAGCATGAAGTACCTTTCGTTCGCTGCGTCTGCTGCCTGGATATTCAGATCCACAACGCTTTGAAAGAAATGCGGCTTGCTCTCCCTTTCCCTGCAGTTCTCGGCTTCGTGTCCACTTCGGTTGCAAACGTTGCACCTTGGCATTTGAGAGAGAGTTGACCGTTCTTGTTACAGTTAAAACATCGTGGCCCTCCTTTCTCGGGAGAGGGGGATTCGGTCTTCGGTTCGGAGAGTTCGCTCTCTCACCTCGGTTAGGAGTTTTGTTGGTTTTGTTTACTCTCGTTCAAGGCCGCTTCCGTGGCTTGGTTTTTCTTGTTGCCGTAGCCCGCTAGATTTTTAAATTCGCTCGCATTGGAATATTTTGAGTCCCGGAAGCCAACGGTTCCAACCCGCTCTTCGAGACGGTTGAGGCAACTCAGAACCTCCTCCGTAGAGTCGTACGTGCAGGCGCTGATGTCTCGGATGGTATTCTGATTGTTTAGGCCGAAGATCAAATATTTGATGCAAGCTTCCTCGCTGAGGTTACAATGACATGCTTTCACCAATTTGACATAGCAGTAGCACTCCGTAGGCTCACCTCACTTGTATATTCGGTCCTACATTTGTCGGTGAAGCCTCTGTATTCTTGCTGTCCTGGCCAAAGCACGTTTGAGCTCCACCTTCCACTCGGGGCAGGTTTTGTTAACAGACAAAAAGCAGTCGTACCACGTCTTCGCTGGTCCATACAACTTCGAGAGTGCGTGGCAAGATGTTACTGTGTCTGTTCAACGGTACACTTCCGCTAGGTCGTCCACAAGTGGAATCCAAGCGCCTATGGTTGGCGAGTCCGACGATGTTGGATCAAACAAAGGAACCAGGTGCGATGTCTCCCCTGCGCTGATTACAAGTATGTCTGCTGTCTGTTGCGACTTGAGATGCGCGATCCGGTTGATGGCTTCCTCCACTGCTGCTTGTACGGTGGATTGAAGTACTGCCGCCAAGTTGAACGCTGGTCCGCGTGTCGTAGTGGTGCTGCTGTGGGGAAACGGGTATAGCGCGGTACAACGCCGCAAACTTTTCTTTTCTCTACTGATGGATCGCGTGTGAAAACCATATAGTTGCCGGGTGATAGTTTCAGCACTGCCGAAGGCTTTTTATTTTGTTCTTTTCATCAAAGTGAACTACATGAGTAATTTACTGGTCAGTTGTGGTTCACCTTAAGATTTGAAAGGAATATTTTCACATGATATTTTTCGCGTTACTTGCGCAAAAGAAACCATGTACAAATCACGCACTTTACTTTATGGAGAAAACGGTACTTATGAAAGGACATACTGCTGCGAATAGCCACAAAGTGTGTGATGATTTGACAAATCAAATAATTTTAACACGATAGCGTTAGAGAGCTCGTTTTGCAGAAATTCCGATGACAGTGGCAGAGTCAATGGCCGTGAGCGAAAATTCGAGGCAGATGAAAATAAAGATTGTGAATAATTATGTTTTTGTATCTTTTGTACATGATGTAACTTTTTTGTTAGTGTTGTTTTACACCTGTGTGCAATGTTATGATCTTTGCCCCTCCTGCTGGGGCCCTTAAATGGGCCTGCAGTATTTTGTAAATAAAATAATATAAGTAAATAAGAGCCGGAGGGCGTTCGCACTTTGGCATTTCTTGCGGCACAGTTTAGGTCTCCACCGAGAAGCGAAGGGAGGCCAGCGATTGAAAAATCGGGTGAGCGTGTGCGCGCGCGCATGCGTGCGTGCGGATATTGCTGTCACGTTCAACTCTTAAGTGGGAAGCATAAGGGTTCCCCAATTTATTATTTCAACAACAGTTCATCAAATTCATTTAGTTTGCCAAACTAAATATCAGGGTTTTTTTTTCTATGAAACCTGAAGCATATGATGTATGTGAATAAATAAATAAAAGTCGAAGAGAGATCACTCTCTGGGAAGCACAAATAATGAACACAAGTAAAATGCATCAAAAGGCAGTCACAATGAACATTTAAACCATAGTTTTAACACAAAAATAAACGAAGACAAATAATACATTAGCATTGGATTCTCACAGAATGTAAAGACAAGCGCAGAAAGGAATTGTACGCAAATGCAGAAATGGTGTAAATACTAGCCTCCTTACAACAACTTCCTCACATTGAACAAACAAACATGTTTTTTTGTTCCTGCAAAGATAACATCAAAATGGGGGTGAGAGTAGTCTACGTACTACGGCTCAGCTTTAGGTATTTCGCTGTTTCACGTTTTTGAACTCTGGCTCGATTGAGGGATTTTACAAAAAAGTGCAGCCGAGTGGTAAAAAATTGCCACCATCTCAGCAGTAGGCACTTGAGCATGCTCAGCACATCCGACACTGTCCCGTCGTTTGGACTTGACAAGTGATATTACATCCATGATGCTTTCATGATGTAGTTCTTGTGCACTGAAGCAGCCTGTAAAAAAGATTCTCCAGATTTTGTATGAACCTGAGTAGGAATCCTGACGGACACAACAGGCCGCCATTATCCTTCAGCTGTGTAAATTGAGCAGCACGAAGGTTTTGGAGCTCTCTTTTGTCTGGAAGCAGGACCTTCTTACATGCATCACAACTGGTTTTGGCCAAGAACATTCGTGCCACATATCCAGTGACACAAAAGGTTAAGCGTTGGTCGCTTTTTGCAGATATGCAGGCAACATGATCTGGTGCACTTTTTTCCAACTTGTTCACTGCAAGTTCAGCACTACAAAGATCGTCATTAGCAATGAGCTGGTCAAACAAAAACTGTTTGTTGTGCTCATCCCTATCTGTGGCGTCAGCCCCAAGCAAAGCAGTCAACATACCTGGCTCAGCATTACCATTTGTGACAGACTTGGCAAGGCTATAAAAACTCAAACAAGAAACTGTTATCGAAAACAGCTGGGGAGTGGGGTGTGTGTTACAGCCTGACGCCTGCCTTGAAATGACGAAAAAGTTTTCAAGCGGGTCCTGGCTCAGCCTTGATGTCATCAGGAACTTGTACTCAAGTTGCTGACTCAGGTAGTACAGCAGCGACAAGACACTTGCAATGGTGACCCTCAACTTAACTGTCATAGAGGCCGACAAGAATCACCACGGTCCGCTGCTTGAACCTCCCACTCAACGAGGTAAGCGAGAAATGACAGCAACTTGTCCACGGCAGCAGAGTCCGGACGCAGAGCCTTGGCCGGAAATCGAGATCACATGATCTCATTGAGGTCCCTGATCATTCTGAAACGTATAAAGCATGTAATGAGATTTTAAAACAGTGAGCCGATGTGCTGGTTGCTTCATTTTAAATAAAACGTAAATCACAAACAACAAAACGTAATGAAGGTGTGCTGATAATACCGTGTAAGTACTTAAAGCATTCATCTTACCTGAAAAACGTCAAGACGGGCTGGATACGCCCACAGATGGCCTGTATGTCATTTTTGTCAAGCCGCAGGCCATTTAGCACAGCGTCACTGAAAAGCTGGTAGGCAAAGGTCACCCGCACTTTCTCGAAGTTGTTAGGCTGAATATGCCGTGTCGTGATACCAGGCATGGCCTGAAGGGTCACATTCGAGCCATCCATCTTTAGAGCCTCATTGACGGGATGAAGTGAAACCTGCATGGAAAAACAAAATATTTCATTAGATTCTGCACAACTACCACTTTACTTTTGCTTTAAAAAATTTCACTTCAAAACATGCTCGTCACATTAATAGAATAAATTTCTGCACTTACTGGCCCTGTTGGTGTGTTGAAGCTTGATTTGAGCAGCCCATTTCTGATGCATTTAACAAGACGTGGGCAGTCAGAAATGAAATGGAGTGACCGCTTGTTGTCAACTGGATGTTGAACTTTACATTTCGTGCTGGACACAGTCGCATGAATACCCATCGTGGCCCACATGTTACGGTTCCAGACCGCACCGCTGCATATGATGAAGTCTACAAATAGCCCGGCTTTCTCTGCTAAAATAACAGCCACCAGCATCACTTTTGAAAGAAAATTTCCTTTCATGTTGACCTGTGTGGCAAAAGAAGCAAGTATTTGTGTCCATTTACCATTGAACGGAACAAACATTATAACCATGCCATGGTCTGTCACTTTATGCTTGGCACTGGGAGGAGTAAACTGACCCATATCGACGAAGCCTTCTATATGGCCTGACGATGACAATGAGAGATTCTCGGAAAGCTTCATCTCATCAATGATGAGACCTCCATGCCTTTTGAAGGCATCCATAGTAGATGTTTTCTCCTTCATCACGCTCATTACCTTTGCATTGAAGCCAAATCCCATCCTGTAAGGCCTCATATATTTCTGCAGAGTCACCTTGCTTGGCAAGACAAGAATGTTTTGCGTACGCATGTCTTCATACAGTTTAAGTCCTTTCATACGCATGATCATACATTCCAAAATTTATTCCTTCGAGTATCTTACGCCTCCAATGATTTTCCTCTTTGCAGCCTTAAACATGTGCAGAGCTCCTTCTTGGTGCTTTTGAGGCAGTTCTTTAATACGGCCGAGAAAATATTCATTGCTCAGCTTACAGTTTTTTTTCTTCCGTAGCTAGGATTTGGCCTGCCAGTGTACACAAGCGTGAAGCACTTCGCTTTGCCTCCTGATTGGCTACTCGAAGTCTGTGGGGCCAATTAAGTGCGAAACGTTTTTTCTCCAGCTTGGATTTCCGGACCAAGAGGACTTTTTGCAGGTAGCGACAATGAATGCAGATGCCTCCTGCAAGATGTAAAATACAGAATGAGCTATTTACTAAAATGTAGCCAAGTGCAAGACAGCCGAAAAGACAATAAGATAATAGAGCAAACAAACAACTCAAAAATTAATTGTACAGCTATTTGGAACGTGTTTATAAAGTCTCTGTGCAGCACTTTTTCATGAATATTATTCACTTTATTATAAAGAATGTGATACAGCTGGTTGAACATCAGGTTAAGAATAAATTATGATGCTTTGTTAGCCCCAACAGGAAATGCTCTTCTTAATTAAAAGATAAGCTATTACATACCTTTATCTGTCACCACTCCAAGGCAGTTCTTGCTGAAGACACCATCATTTGCAGGAGTAAGCGTGCTTTTCATCTTGTCAGTCAGGTTCTGAGCAATGTCTTCATAAGCGTCTCTACTCATTGCACCTGCACAAAGCAATGCAGAGTCTTCTATTTGAAAAATGTTACTTGCTTCAAGAAGGGAACTAATTTTTCCGTACTTCTTCTCTCTGCCATTAAAATAGCACCTTGCCACAATGTCATTGTGCTGATCTAAGGTGAAGCTCATCACTTTCTTATGGAAAATACCAAAAGGCTCCTTTCTTGTGCGTGTCGTGGCAAACAACAGGACATCCAGGTCTACGGTAATAAGCTTCGTCCACAGCTTTGAAACATGCAGTGATTCGGCCAGGGCCTGCAGATTAGTTGGTACAAATGAATTCACTTCGTCATTTTCAAAGGCCTTCGAATGCGGGCTGACATTTTGGTCTTCGGACAGGCTCGCTTCCTGCTCATCGCGGCGAGACAACCGCACTTTCTTCGCCGATTCAGACGAGGGAACACCGCGACGCTTTTTTTCTGCTCTTGGCTTCACAAGTACTTTTGAAAGGTATGCAGGCAGGTCGAGTAAGAGTGTCGGCACCGCACCTGTTGCAAGAACAGGCCTTCCCCGGAGGATTCGCACTTCTTTACCACCGATAAACTGTACGTAATCATGAATATCAAAATGCTCAGCAAAGTGCTTTTTGCACACCGTAGATGTCTAGGCTAGAGGCTTGTCCTTCCGTTCGAAGTTGCACTCCCAATCTTTCCGGTGGTCTTCCTCTTTTGGCACCGAAAACAACGAAATCTTTCGTTCATTTTCCACGCGATGGCCGGGGTAGCCTGTATGATAACCCGGAGCGAAGCAATGCGTGTCCGGCTTTCTTTTCTTCTTATTGGTAATATTATAGGGTGCTTCATCGACTCCGAACGCACAAAATATGACAAAAAAAGAATCACCACAACGCCAATATGCACCCACAGCGGCCACTCGCGAGTTGAGCTGCGCCAAGCATTCAATTGCACGTGTTGCGTCCAGCTAGTCCAGTTATCTCCTTGGATGGATGGATGGATGGATGTAGCGGTACCCTTTAGATCAGGCGGTGGCTAACGGCACCTAGCCGTAATATTTAGTGAACTAACCACTAGATTTATCTTTTTTTTCTTTAAATAGTAAAGTTGAGGACTGGTTGCAGTGAAGGGTTTAATTTTCACTCGTGCATTGACTTGAGCCACCAATCGGACAACCCTCTTCTAGTTAATTCTACCCGCCTAAAGTCTATTTTGCCCTCCCTGTTCCTAAACCCCAGTTCTTTGAAAAACTCTGCGCCATCATCCTGAACTATAGGGTGAAGCCCTTTAAAGAACATTATCAAGTGTTCGACAGTTTCTTTCACCTCTCCACACACACTGCATACCGTGTCTACCCCTTCGTATTTGGCCCGATATGTCTTGGTTCACAATTTTCCCGTCCTGGCCTCAAACAGTAGTAGGAAAAGACTACCGCATCATTGAGGTGGACAAGGCAGCTCTTTGCCACTTCAAGCCAGCAAGAACTGTGTCCATCATCCTCTGAAAAGGGCTGGTGCAGAACACAGGCCGATGGGAAGAACTAGGAATTCGTGAAGTCTGTCTGGAGTCACAAACGCGGTTTTTTCTCAGTCTCGTTCATCCACTTCGATTTGCCAATAGCCACTCGTTAGATCGATGGACGAAAAATACTTCGCGTGTCGTAACCCGTCGAGATAGTCGTCGACCCGTGGAACGGGTAGACGTCTTTTTTTGTGACGCTATTAGGCTTCCTGTATTCAATACAGAATCGCAGCGTTCCGTTTTTTTTTTCACTAGAACGACTGGCGAGGATCAAGGGCTGCTGGATAGTTGAATAATCCCGTCATCGAGCGTCTCTTTTACTTGTGAAAATAGCCTTGCGTTCTTTGGCAGAAACGCAATGAGGCTGCTGGATGGGGTGGACGTCATCGTCGGTAATAATTCGATGCTTCGTGAGGTGTGTTTGACGGACTTTGGAAGAAGAGGCGAAGCTAGATTGAAACTCCCTTAAAAGGTCATGAAGTGCAGCCTTTCTTTCGTTTGACAGCGTCAAATTAATGTCAATGTGGTCTAGAAATTTCTCATCCTCATGTGTTTCCTCGGACGCGAAGCACTCCGTGACGTTGGCAACAGGGTCTCCATAAGCTATGGTGGTTCCACGGAAAAGATGCTGGTGCTCGTAATTGAAGTTCGTAACTGGTATCGTTGACTGTCCGTCACGGACACGCACAACACTTCGGGTGGCGCGTACACCTTGGAGCAGCAGAAGTGATAGGTTGCTTTCAGCCACCACGTCGCCGTCTTGGAGGTCTTCACAAGTGACTTCGATGAGAACAGTCACTCGAAGAGGCAGCATGACACTGTCGTCAGCAACCCGCCGCGCAGTTCTAGGGCAGTTATTAGCGTTTCGATCTGTTGCGCCTTGAGTCGAGAAGGTCACAATGTGCTCACGGAGATTTATGATGGCACCGTATTCCCGAAGAACGTCCATGACGATAATCAGCTGACGCGAACACTCGCGAAGAACGAGGCAGCTGAGCACAAACGTTGACGCACGAATTTTCACTCTTGCGGTACAGCGACCCAGTGGTGTTACAACGTGTCCTCCAGCCGTTCGAATTCGCGTTCCATTCCACGGCGTGATCACTTTCCTGAGATCTTTAGCTAGCCTCCCGCTGATAATTGAATAGCCTGCACCAGTGTCTACCAATGCACTGACCCGACGACCGTCAATCAGCACAGGTATGTCGAGTGACACGCGGTCACTGGGTTCAGATGTGGATGTCGGCGTTTCTTCGGTACTGCGATTATTCTCTGACGAAATGCCTTCGGCGTTGCGTGCAAGCGTCGATTGGAGGTCTTCCGCACTTTGAGTCCAAGCGACCTTGCCCCGGACGGCTGCTGCCTTCAGTATTCCCGACTAGGGCTCGGGGAGCGTTCCTGTGCCGTCACCCCGAAACGTGGCTCAATGGCTGCGGGTCTCCTCGGAGACGGTTACCGCGATTGCCGTAGTGTAAAGGGTGCACGCTGTTGCGCGAGATACTCTTAGATATCTCTTGGCCTTTGACCAATTCGGGGACGAGGGGAATTGACGGAAAATCCGGGCAGTCCAAGTTGCCGGTATGGGCATTCGCGGTAACTGTGACCAGCCTCACCGCAATGATAGCAGAGGGGTTGTATGTCCGGCGTACGTCAGAGATGATACTTGCGCGTTGGTGCACGGCGACTATCCATCGGGACGTATGGCATTGTCGGGATTGGGACGTGCGGCACTGTCTGGATCGGGACGTGTGGCAGTGTCTTGGTCGGCACTCCTTGACCAGAAAGAGAAGTGGCAGATCACATGGCTTTCGCGTCCGTACGATGGCGACTTTCTGTAGACACAGGAGCCGTTCCCGGATCAACCGACATCGGCGGAAAACGATGAGCGTGCAGCACCTGCTGGACCTCGTCACGGATGACACTGGTGATAGAACCGACATCGATTTGCCTTGTCCTGTACATCTCTTTCATTTCTTCCCGGACAACGGAGCGGGTGACCTTGCGAATCCATTCGGAGCTCTTGCTCCCAGAGGCGGCGAAAATTTCGGGAGTTGAGGCAGCAATCACTTTATGGTCAAACAGGGCAGACCGTTGGTGCAGTACTCGCTCCATTGTTACAGCTTCAGTAAGGAACTCAGCAACACTCTTGGGAGGACTACGCACCAAACCAGGAAAAAGTTGTGACTTCACACCACGCATGGGGTGGCGCAACTTTTCTTTCTTCTGCCATAGCAGGATCCGCTCGCTTGAAAAGCCGTGTCATGTCCTTGACGAACATCGAGACGGTCTTGTTGGGCTTCTGGATGCGTGATTGTAGTGCACGCTCCGCCCGTTCGCGGTGGTCGGAACTCCTGTAGGTCTCCAGAAGGCGACGCTGGAACTCGCGCCAAAATGTCAGAACATCATCCCTGTTCAAAAACCATGTCTTGGCACCCTCCTTTAGGCAAGTTTACACGTTCCGGAGCTTCACGGCATCATCCCAGTAAATGATCACTGCGACACGTTCGAACTCCCTCAGCCAGTTGTCAACAACGTCATGCTCTTCTCTGTGAAAGAGGCTAGGCATGAGCGGGTTCTGGACGGTGCAATAGATCGGCGTGGAAGGTGTCGGAGCATGCACGGGATCTTGTGTTGAAGTCATAGTCGCTGCGTCAGTGGTTGGTGTCTCAGGCGGTAGGCCTCTTTAGCGGCGGCTTACTCTGTGAACAGGTGTGTCCACGGGTGAAGGGCTTGTGTGGCGGCTGCTGGGCGGGATTTTGGGCATCGGTGGATCGTGAGACGTTGTACCCAGCACCTCCATCAGTCTTGTCACGTTTCTCACGACAAACTTGATACAATGGGCTCGTTGACTCGACAAGCCAAGCAGCAGCTCAAATAGATCGTCTTTGTCTTCTTCCACTCTTCGATCTCACCCAAGCGAATTATGTGGCCATATTATATGTTGCGAAACCGGTATGGTATGACATGGCTGCATGGCGAACACAAGCGACAGACCCTAACATCAAAATCATGACATGGGTGTCATGTAACAACATCACTACAGGCCATACTCATGATGCGCTGGCGGCCATTTCGCTAGCTTTGCATATACCATATTTGGTATTATGGGACGCGAATGGATGACGAAGGTTTGTGTCTGGTGCAAACATGATAATAATGAGATGCCTGTCAAGTAACAACACGACTACATGCCATGCTCATGATCCGCTCGCGGTGGTATCGCTAGCTCACAATTCATTAATACACAATCAACACAATTCATTATTACGAGACGTGAATGAGTGACGAAGGTATGTGACTGGTGCAAACACGATAATCATGAGATGCGTGTCATATAAAACCATGACTACATGCTACTTTCATGATGCGCTCGCAGCCGTTTCGCGAGCTTCACATGTAGCGAATTAGGAATTATCGTCACGGGAACAGACGACATAGGTAAATGACACGACCGATTATGATTATGATATGTGTGTCATGTAACAATATGAATACGTTCCACACTCATGATGCGCTCGCGACAGTTCTTGACCTTGACATATGCCAAAGTTTGGTATTACGTAACGTGAATGGATAACGAAGGTATGTGACTGGTGCAACCATGATAATGATAAGATGCGTGTCATGTAAGAACATTATTATACGCCCAACTCAAGGCGCTCATTCACTTCGACGTAAGCCTGCGCGCATGCGCGCTGGCGTTCGTTTTAGCGCGTCACGCCGGAGATGTCACGTCAGGCGCCGATATCTCCCTAGTTGAGATCAGTGGATCTGCCCACTGACTTTCTTTGTCCATCTGCATGCCATATGCTCTTAGGCGCGCGTCACGCTGCGTTGCTTTGACGCATGCGCGTTTGAGCGCATACGGCACCCCTCCGTCACGAAGAGCGGCCGACGCGGTGCTAAGTAGCGTCGTCGGCGCGAAATACAGGCTGTCGCATTTCGCGCCGGTTGTCACCTGGCCACGCAGACGGACGCTGGTTGCGCCTGGCGTCACACTATCATATGCTCGCGTTTTGCTAGCGTGGCGTCGCTGCGCCCAGACTGCGCGTGTGTCGACGTAGCTTCGGAGTATGTTGGCCCTTCATGACGCGCTTGCCGCCGTTGCGCTAGCTCCACATGTAGCAAATTGGGTATCATGGGAAGTGAATAGACGACGAAGGTATATGACACGTCCAAACCTGATAATCATAATACGCGTTTAATGTAAAACATGACTGCAAGGTACGCTCATAGCATTCTCGCGGCCGTTTCACTGGTTGGACATATACCGAATTTGGTATTACGTGACGTGAATGGACGAGGTATGTAAATGGCACGTCCAAGTATGATAATCATGATATGAATTTCATGTAAAACACGACTACACGCTGAGCTCATAGCACGCTCGTGGCCGTTTCGCTAGCTCCATATATAACAAAGTTAGTATGAGGTGACGTTAATAGATGACGAATGTGAATGAGACGTCCAAAAATAATAGTCATGACATAGAAGTCATGTATGGCATAATTTAACTCCGCCTCTTAAGGTTGTGCGGAATTTAAAGTGACATTTCACTCTTCCTCATTCGTGCTTCGCATATAATCGATTCCCACTGTACGTGGCATCTCCCACTTTTTTCTTGCTGGCGTTCTCGCTTGTCAGACCACATTACGTTCCCCGCTGCGGTTGTCTAGTGGTTATGGCGCTCGACTACTAACCCGAAGGTTGCGAGATCAAATCGCGGTGGTGGCGGCTGCATTTAAGATGGAGACGATCATGTTTCGTGCCCATGTGCTTAGACTTAGGGGCACGCTCAAAAACCCCATCTGAATTTGCAGAGCCCTACGTTACGGCGTCCTTCATATTCAAATCGTGGTATAAAGATGTGAAACCTTTTATAATAATATTGTAGAACGCATTGCGATTCAATCTTGCGAGATTACCATGAAAAAAAAGTATTATCGGAGACTGTCCGTTTTTTTTTTGCAAAAACGTCTTGGTTTATCTTTTTACCAAACAACAAATCTCTTTCTCTCACGAAAGAAATCTATCAACACGCGCAGTACGCCACCAACACAAAACATAGAAAGTAGCGTGCATGTCAATAAGAATGCGTTGTTGGCGCGATGCAAAACATATGTAGAAAGAAAGCACTTTCTAAGAAGTTTCAATCAACTTTGCTCAAAATAAAATAAAAGCCTTCTGTGGGACAAGAAGCGAAAACGTCGTAGACCATTTCACATGCTAGAGAAATGAAAAAACAAACAAAATTTTGAAACCAAACACGCGTCGTAGTTCCGTCGCTTCAAGGGCTGTTGGATATGCTCTCGAAAGCTGCACAGACATTAAGTGCCTGTTTGGTTTCCTCACAGAACAACTTTCTGGGAGGGGGGGGGGAACAACTCTATGTTGCAGTTCTGTTAGCGGGATGGCTTAGTGCTCTCCCATAGTTGAGTACGATGTACTCAAAATTGTTGCAAAAATTTTCTAAACACACCAAACTTAACATATGCCAAAAGAAAAATCAGCTTAGAGATGGGAAAAACGACTCCATTCATGAGTGGCTTGGCACGGCTCAGCTACCCACATGGTCCTCTCGCCTCGTTTGGTGTCGGCAGATGTCGAGGCTCGAACCTGGCCGTTACCAGCCAGATCGGGCCGGGTAAAGTAGTTTTCATAGGTTCCATGCTCATGGGTTCCATGCAGTTCCATGCTTGTGGCTGCATAGAGAAACATACTTACATGAAGAGCGGACACTCCCGTAGGGCCATGCGGCCGAGCTACTGCGCTGCTTTCAGCACTACGAGTGGCTGGTCAGACCCTATTGTTTTCAGCATAAATAAAATAACAAACCTTTTTCTTCCCGATCCTGGAATAGGAACCCGAACCCTTACGCTCCAAAAGCGAGGACTTTACCACTATGCTACACAATCATGCTTCTGCAAAGGGAGTGCACGTGCAGTACATCTAAATCACATGACTGTGTACTCTGTGCAAAAAAATGCAGAAATATAACACTTTCTAACAGGATGGAAAGGTGGGCTTGTTGGTAATTCATATTTCAAACCACGCGTGAAATTTCTGCAAAGAAATAAGGATCAATGTTTCAGCCGTCCGTCATTGCCACTACTCCACTGTTAATTCACTTTAGAGATCATTCTTAGGCAAGTGCTTTGAATGAACGCCAGTACACTTCTCACGCTATCGTCTTGTTCTTGTTGACATGCGCACGCTTGTGTACTTATATGTCCTTCCACGTGAGAATAAATCAGTTCTTTATGAGCGCTCGTGTTGTGTGCCTCCTCTTTACTTCGTGTGCGTGCGTGTGCTCCTCCCGCGCTCCCAGTTCACCGAACAACACTTTCTATCAAATTTTACTGATATTTGTGGTAAAGCTTTAAATGACCTCAGCGGGACTCATTGTAGATGAAATATGAAAAATCCACAAACCAATAAAATTTCTCTTTTAAAAAGTTTGATGCCAAACTTGTGATTCAATTGTTTTAAGGAATCGGCTATTACACGCCTTGACAAAGGAGTACACGCAAGCATGGGTACGCGATCTAGTGGTTTCTCAAACCATTTCTTGCCCCGCCACGAATTGGCTTGAGTAGGCACTCTTTATATAGTGTAATTCATTATAGGGGCTAGGCCCAGTACTGAGGTGCGACTCGCACCTTGCTGAGTTCTTGAGATCGTTCTAGAACAGTTGTGTTACGGCGGGACTGTACAGGCGCGCCGTGGTTGCGGATATCTACTGTATGTTCCACGTATTACCTCCTGTAGGTTCCACGTGAAAAGATACCCCCTGTAGGTATACCTCCTGTATGTTTCACGTAACTAAAAAGAGTGCCTCTTTTATGAGCAAGCTATTTCGGAAAGCTTTATCAGAGACACGAACTGAACTTTTTTTTCTAGCATATGGGGCTGCCTGATGGACTAAGTGCTTATACAGTTATTCTCAATATACTTCTTTTCATTGCTTGCATTTGCTACTATTTTAAATCAGGAATGCCATTTTGTAATCGCAGTGATAAATGTAACCATAAACACATATAACAAATATATGCCTATTACTAATCATCGGAAGAGTGATCACATAGCTCGGAGGCAGGGCAATGTTGTTGAAAGTTCCCAAAGTACACCAGACGAAAGGTCTGAGTGTACAGTCTAGGGAAGAATCGCTATGTAGACACGTTCTTTTTCCGTGGCTTTGTCATGGCTCTCAGTGGGCATTTGACGTGATCTCGACATGCGCAGTCGACATTGTTAACGTCTGAGCTCTCGTCGTGTCTCTGTGTACGATGCGAGATCTACATGATATTTTCTCAGCAGCGTAGCATTGGTCCATTGGACAAGGAATGGGGTCTAAGTATCGTTGCTTGACGACATATCTGGCTTGAAAAAACACAGTTACGAATTCCCTACCGGGTGATGTCTTCTAATGAAAACTTGCAAAAAGGAAGCACTGCAGGTAGCATCGGACTGAGCGGAACTTTGTTATGGAGAGCTGCGCTGTCTTCACTCTAAATATTTCGCTCTTGAGGGGAAAAAAAATTCGAAGCCCTTTTCTTTGGTTTCGTTGTGTATTACGCTGCACTAAACTTTCTTTACTACGATTCTTACAGGCTCTTCGACACTTATGTACTCAATAAGCATGTCTGAAATGTGAGCGCTAAGCGGTTACCCTATCAGGATTTCGAAATATCACCTACACTCTTCCCATTCTCACTTGCGCAATCAAAAACTCACAAAATGCACCGAAATCACAAATTAATCGCGCATGATAATCCTGAGAGATGCGAGGACGAACTAGGATGGCTGGTGGCGAATGCATAGCAAAGCATGGTAGAATAGAATTTACAACTGATATTTCTCCTATATCGACGTTCTAGAGTATGTGCCCTAATCATGTAACGTGAATCGCTGTTCTGGCGTCACGAAGGACACCAAAAAAACACCACACTCTACTGTGTATTATCCGAAGCTGTCTTACGGCCAGTGTGTAGACAAGGCACGCCAACACGGAAACAAGAGAGCAGTCAAGACATTGCGAATTCCGCTGTAAGAAAGCCTAAAGCTTCAGAAAATAAGGAGACGTGATGTATTTTATGCCCTGATTTCCCGCTCGGGCAAAATTGGACAACGGGCGGTGCGCCGCAGATTATTGTGCGGCGGAAGCGGCGGCGTGGTTTCTCTAGGAACTTCGGTGGTGGCGCGAACACCAGGAGCAAACACTAGTGGCGGCGCCGGCACACAGCTCTGATAGATAGATAGATAGATAGCTAGATAGATAGATAGATAGATTGATAGATAGTTAGTTAGGTTGATAGATAGGTTGATAGATAGATATATAGATAGATAGGTTGATAGATAGGTTGATAGACAGGTTGATAGATATGTCAATAGATAGATAGATAGATAGATAGATAGATAGATAGATAGATAGATAGATAGACAGACTGCGTACCAAGTCACAGCCTGCGCAGCAGCCAACGGAAGGGTAGCTGTACAGTGCACTCTAAAATATCCTAACTCATTTGCAGTTTGTACGTATTTCTATGAGACAGCGCCGTCTATTATACTGTTCTGAAAATACTGCCCTATTTTTCTTCCCGTCTCTTCTTCTCTCAGCTGCGCGTGACGTATGGTAATCTTAGACTAACAGGAGCGTTGCCCCTTAAATGTGCTTCATATCTGAACCTGCACCGCGCTGTAATGACCGAGCGGGAGCTGTCAGCTCGCACGCTCAACAAAACTCGGCCATAACAACAGTCCGGCGCGCGGCTATAAGCAAGGTGTTATAAGAACACTGTTTCCAAGACGCGAGTCGAAGACGCGATAGTGTTGTAAACACTCGTATTTTTGAACATATTTTTTGCCACGCAGCAACGTGATTGCGGGCTCAAATCGAAGCTTATATTAGTAATCGTACTACTCATAACTCCGAGAAATTCACAAGCTTCCGTCTAGTTTTTTCAGTTTGACTTTTTTGTCCCAAAAAATAAGGTAAGATTTTGGTACCTTCCATATAGTCCCACTGTGTAAACAGAATCAGAAGCCCCGATGTTTTTTTTTAATTTACACTTCTACGATTTTTTTTTCGAAAAATGAGGTCATCCCATTGAAAACATGAGAGTTGGCAGCCGTATCTGCGTGGAGCGCTGATCAGTCAGTGTCCCTGAAAGCTGGATATGTGTAGTGGGCTGAAAGCGAAGCAAGTGGTTCATGCGGGAAAGTTTTACAAGCTTTCGCTGAGAAGTAATAAATGATAAATTTAAACAATCATCTAATGGTGTCTATGGGCTTTCTGTCGTCACAGAAGATGAATACTTCAAGAGACGGATCGGTTTGTTTTGCCATGTCCAATGATTGTCGCGGGATTCAATGTAGTCCTATATGCTAACACCGAGTTTCTGTGCCGTGCCCTTTCGCAGACGCCGACTGGTGGGTAGTGGTACTTGCAGGTGCTGTACTTTTCCGTTGACGTGCTCATACTGATGTAAGCTAAGCAAGCATGCCTACTGTGCGACACAATTACAGATTCGCGTCGCGGTGCCACACCGGTAAAAGCTATGTGAAAGGCGTGCTGAAGCGTTCTTTTCAATGTCGTTCAAGACAAATAAACACAATGGAAGAGAAACGACATTTTGGGCCGCATTTTGTGTTCAGAGACTACACTCATCGTTGATGGCGAAAACGTGTGCATTCCTCGCGGAAGATTGACGCTGCCAGAAGGCGTTGTTATGACGATATTTCCAAATCTCCCCCCGTGTACCTCAGGAAAACAACTCTTAAGTGCAGGGGCAAAACAAACCGAGAAAGTGACCATACGATCAGCAGCAACAGAAGTCAAGCCGTGAGAGTGCCACCTGCTGAAAATGACCTAAACGGCCAGTTACCATCGCATGAAGGAGGTATACATGTGCTAATGAAGAAGCGCAAAAAGGAGCCAAACTCGGGTGGAGTACGGGACGATTCAAACTTTTTCTTGAATAAGTAGGGTCGTCATTGCACTTGGACGTTATGCGAATAAGCAATTGTGGTGCTGAGAGAGAGGTGACTTTTTTCTGCTACAGGCCTCATGATGTCCCCTCCAAAGTGTATATGAAGTTATGAGCTTGTTGAACAACATGCAGTCACAGGAAGAGGCAGACAGCCTCCTCGAAAAACTGGAGATGCCATCGAACTTTGTGTTGAGGCCGAAACGTCTATATATGTTGTTTTTATATAAATTTGCTGAATGAAAAGGAACATTACGTATGGCCACACCATTTTACAACACATAAATTTGTAATATTTCTGGATTCTTCATAGCTCTTTGAGTGAATTCTTGTGGTGGTTGATGGATGCCTTGTGTGCAATTACTATGATAATTTTCTCCGTAATAAGTCGCACAAAGTAAAAGTCAAACTTGAAAATAAAATTATGTTACATTTATATAAGGCAATGCGTTCGCCCACAAGGAAACTGTGCTCAAATGGAACAATTATGACTTGAACAGCTGGGGCCTTGCTTGTTTGAAACTTCAATATATTAATTTCCGACAAATCAAATGGATGTTGTGGAGGCCTTTTATTGTTTTCCTGAAACCATGCCGGCCTAAGTGTATGTAGAGCATTTGTTTAAAGC
This sequence comes from Rhipicephalus microplus, assembly GCF_043290135.1. Taxonomy (NCBI): domain Eukaryota; kingdom Metazoa; phylum Arthropoda; class Arachnida; order Ixodida; family Ixodidae; genus Rhipicephalus; species Rhipicephalus microplus. The sequence goes on from NC_134710.1 coordinate 336,748,485, forward strand.
GAAAAACGCACTGTTCTCCGAAACTTCACTGGCAAGATCTGTCCATTTGGGCCAACGGCCACTGCCAAACTCTGGCAGGCGTCGAGTGTGGGTTAAAGGTACAGTGAACACTTCTAGTACGCTCTATTCAGGGCACATACAACCTTCAAAACGCCTGATAGAGCTATACACAAACACTAGCAAAAATCGCGCTTCTCCGAATCATAACCTGATAACTTTGGCGACGAGCCATTCCTGAATCGCGGCTCTCGGGTAGACAGCCGAAGTCTCTCGATCCTGTGCTACAATCATAGCACCAACGTGTTTCTATTGTATTACTTAGCAAGCAATGCGAATGTGTGCGGAAACAGTTCCGACCGTATGGATAACAAGAGCGGCTTCAGAATAACTCAATCCGCTAAAATAACCAGCAACGCCCACTTGGCATAGGTGCAGAACTTGCAAAACCACATTGCTTTTCAAGAGGAAGTGTTTGTGGTGCCAGGTGCCATCGCTCGAAGGCAACATGAGGTGCCTCAGGCGTAGCATGCGCTTGAGTCCACTACCCCTATTCTAGTACACTGTACACCCATATGGCACACCTATGTCCCCGCAGGTCACGTTCCGTCGCCTCGGTTATCGCATGATACACTGCTTGATTTTCATTTCACATCCTGATACTGGCAACTTGCTATCTATCGAACTGACAGAGAACAACAAATAAGTGAGGTGTTGAATACGCACACGTAGGTGCTAACCCTTACAGATGAGTAGCCGTCAGCTTGGTTTTCTGAAGATACACTGCATAGTTTCAATACTTTCATCCTTTGGGATGACTGACCAAGCTTGCTTCGAAACACACTCGACATTTCCTACCTACTGGGCCAGCTGTGCTTTTTGGAGCCGATTTTCTCTCTTCTTTTTTTTTGAATTCGAAACAACGCTTCTATGTGAGTAGAGCTCAAGCAAGCGTCGGACCGTCGTAATGAATAATGGAGTGAATGAGAAAAAACTTGTATACGATACCTGATCGGGTAACGCCGCGCGGTTTTCCTCACAGGAAAACGACGTATCGTAGAACGCACAACTGTTCTCGAAGTTTGTGCGTGGCGGCTTACGAATCACTGGCTTTGAGGAAATCAAGCAGATGCGCTATGTCCTGATGCCTTTTCGATAGCACGAATATTTAAACAAGCACTCCTCTGTTCTCTGCTGCTCTTCCACTCCTCGATAGCTGCCGCGTCCACCACAACCTACAGTATCTACTGCTGCAAGCTAGTGAGCCGCACCGATGGCCGCACCGAGCACTACCAAGCAGATGGGAGAGTTCAAGACACGTCACAGGAGAGAGCGATGGGGCGGTGGCAAACGCGGTCACCGGCAGAGAGTCCACCCCCTCTGCTCCCAAACAAGTTTCTCGGCCCCCTTCTCCGCCCCACGCGAGCGAGACATCCGAGGAGCAGTCTTCGGGGCAAGGACCCTATTCCGCGTTCCTCTCTCAGGCTCCCCACCCTTGCGCCACCGAGTACCAAGAATCGTTTAGGCGGTAGTTGTTAGAAGATGAGAAAAGGCACTTAATTTCTGCAACCCGGTCGGGAGCACGGCGCAGTGCCTGCGGGGAAGGGAAAAGGAAGAAAAGTGGAAGGAAGAGGAAAGATTAATTGAGCAGTGGAATGGTCATCATCAACAGAAGCAGCAGTCCAGAAGCAAGGGTAGGGGTGGCAAGGGGCCCATCCTCAGTGGTAGGCCACGATTCCCGTCTCGTCCAGGAACTCCACCAGGCTCCGGAGCGCGGGTAGATGAGACGAGATGGGAACAGTAGGTGCTCTAGGGTGGTGGCAGGAAGGCCATGTCTTCGGTAGGCTGCGGTGACCCTCGAGCGTTCCTGTGCCAAGGCAGGGCAGTCACAGCAGTCACAGAGGAGGTGCTCGAGGGTGTCGGGGTCGCCGCAGCAGCTGCAGGCTGGGGAGGCGCAGCATCCCTTTAGGTAGCAGTGGGCCGCGGTCCACACGCATCGGGTCCACAGCCGCAGCAGGTCGGCTCGTTCTCTCCTGGTGAGGCCTGCTTCAGGAAGACGCCTGGGTCCCCGCCCATTGGCCACCCTCTGGTCCGGGTGGACTGAGGCGAGGAGCTTCTTGATACGGGCCTGCGAGTAATCTCTCACCGCCACGGCTTTGGTGATAGGGGTTCCCAGCTGATGTGCTGCCTTGGCCAGCGTGTCTGCCTCCTCGTTGCCAGCTATGCCCACGTGAGAGGGCAGCCAGTGGAAGGAGACGGACGTCTCGTCTGCTGCTAGGGCCCAGTACTTGGTTGCCCGGAGACTCCCCGTGAGCCCGGTGATGGTTGGCCAGTGTCTGCAGGGCTGCCTTGCTGTCACACAGGACTGCGACCGGTTGAGCCGGAACGTCCTCGGCCAGCAGGTCCGCCACCAGGTGTAGCCCTGCCAGCTCCGCAGCCATCGAGCTCGCCGAGAAGGGTAGTCGGCACTGCCTGCTGATGGCCCGGGATGGGATGACGCAGGTGGCCACCGCTGAACCGTCTGGCATGACGGATCCGTCAGTGAAGACCTGGAGCCGCCCTGCCAGTTGCTGCTGGAGCTTGGAGACGGTGGCCTGTTGCAGTGCTGCAGCAGGTGTTCGGCGCTTGGTTACCCCGTCCAGGTACAGGTAGACCTCAGGCAGCTGGTGGTGGATGGTGCAGGGGCCACCGGGACTGGCGGGTCCGGGACCATCTGGTGGTAGAGTGCACAGAGACCACCCATCCGTGACCTCAGCTGGCTGCGAAGGTGCTCCAGAAGCGTTCTGCCGTCGGCAGCACGGTGTAGGCAGTCTACGGGCCCCAGAGCATGTGCAGAGACAGGGGCCACTCTCCAGCTTCGGCCAGGGTCGCTGCCACGGGGGAGTACCTGGGGAGCCCCAGGATGACCCTCACTGCTCTCATGTTATGTCCCTCCAGGTCCAGTCTCCTGGCAGGCGTCAGGGCCACCAGTGGAAAGGCGTACAGCAGGACTGAGGACGCTGAAACCTGGTTGAGTCGAAGCGCCAGCTTGGTTGAGCAGCCGTATCCTCGCTGCTGCAGCTTGCTGATGGCTCCCTGGACTCCCCGTACCTGTGTGCAGGCGACCTTGGCAGCTGGGACCCAGGTGAGACGGTGGTCGATGGTGAGCCCCAGGTACTTCACTGTCAGTTTCCAAGGCAGGTTGCGGTTGCCGACCCTCAGCTGCTTCACGTAGCGTCGTGCTGCGGCCAGCGGGTGGATCAGCAGGGCCTCGGTCTTGGTTGCGGAGACCTTGAGTCCGATGCCACTCAGGTAGGTGGACACCGCATCCAGGGCCGCCTGCAGTGACGTCCTGATGGCTGGAATGGACCGCCTCGGTGCTCGTACCCAGAGTGCCACGTCGTCGGCGTAGACAGAGCAGGGGGCCGCGAACCTGGTGCCTGTCGGAAGAGAAGCGGGGAGTCCTGTCATCGCCAGGTTGAACAGGAAGGGGCTCAGCACGGAGCCCTGTGGTACACCTGTGGTGATGTCCCTGGATTTGCTGGCCTCCTTTCCAACTCGAACCTCGAAGGTCCTGCCAGTCAGGAAGGCAGTCACGAAGCTGTGGAGGCACCCGTGAACGCCAAGTCAGTCCAGGGACGTCACGACGACCTAGTGTGGGAGACTGTCAAAGGCACTCTCCACGTCCAGCAGGAGCAGCATGGCCACGTCACCACAGCTTTGGCATCCTCAAGGGTGATGACGACGTCGGAAATGGAGTCGGCTGTGCACCGGTGGCGCCTGAAGCCAGTCAGTTGTTCCGGGAAGAACTCTAGTTGGCCAGCAATCCACTCGAGTCGCTCCAAGGCCACTTTCTCCAGCACCTTGCAAGGTGCCGAGGTGAGAGAGACTGGCCTGTACGAGGAGAGGGCCATGGCTTTCTTCCGGGGCTTCAGGATCGGGGCTACGAACACAGTGCGCCATGACTCCGGGAGGACCCCACTGCTCCAGACGTCGTTATAGTACTCGAGTAGGTGTTGGCGGCCAGCTCCGTACAGGTTACGGAGCATCTGGAAGGTGACACCATTAGCTCCCGCGGCACTTCGTCTTTTCGATCCTGCAAGGGCAGCCTCCAACTCGTGTTTCCTGATGGGTTCGCAGCACAGCTCTTGTACTTCTGCGGCTGTCCACCCAGGATGGTGGCAAGTGTCAGGATACTGCAGCGCAGCAAGGGGAGGTGCAGCAGGCAGCTGGGCGATGTCCTTCGCAGAAAACTGATCGGCCAGCTGTTCTGCCATGTCCACTGCCTGGATGGAAAGGTGGACAGCCAAGGACATCACTTGGTTGAACGGCAGTGGCACCATCAGCAGGCACTTCAGCTGGCGCCAGGCCTTGGTGCCATCCCGTGATCGGTCGATGGAGGCGCAGACGCCCACCCAGCCCTGCTTCCTGCGCGCTCGGGCGTGGCGTCTGCAGGCAGCGTCGACCTTCCGGAACACTGTCCAGAGCTCTGGTTGTCCCTTCTTCAGAGCCTGGCGTTCTGCCCACTTTCGCACTGCTCTCAAGGCTAAGTGCCGGATGTCTGGAACAGGCTGCCCTTGCTGCGCCTTAACAGTGGCGGTTGCAGCCCGGGCACTGTCACCCACCAGCTGCATGAGGTCCTTGTCACCGGTGTCCTGCCTGAGCAGCTGCCGGTATAACCGCCAGTCTACCACACGGTACTCTCAATCCCTGGGGGCCTTACCTCGGTAAGGGGTGAGTAGGATGGGCAGGTGGTCTGAACCCCAGGTGTCCGGGAACGGTGTCCAGGCGTACCGGCAACCCTCCGTAGCCACGCTGAGGTCTATGGCTGTGATGGTGCTGTTGGCTCCGCGACGCAGGTAGGTGACGGCCCCTGTGTTCAGGATCACCAGGCCCAGCTGCAAGAGGACGTCTCGCACCTCTCGCCCTCGTACGTCGGTCCTGTGGCCGCCCCATGCTGGATGGTGGGCATTGACGTCTCCGCACAGCATGAAGTCCTTCCCCAGTTGGTGCGCAAGCTGCCGAAGACACCCGGGGTCCCATGGTTCCTTGGGTCTGATGTAGACGCTGGCCAGCGCAGTGTCAACACCGTCGAGGCGGACCCGGACGGCGCAGCACTCGAAGGGCCCTCCGGCCAGGTCGGCCACGAATACCTCCGCCTGCAGCAGGTCCCGATTGACGTAGATGGCACAGCGGGAAGGTCCTTGTGGGTGGTTGTCGTCCAGGCAAGGGGCGGCACTGCAGTCGGTCAGGGTGCAGCTGGTCCGGCTGCTGTAGCCGACGTAGCCTGAAAGTCGGAGCTGCTCTGCCTGGCTGTAGACCTCCTGGAGTGCAAGGACGTCGTGGTTGTTGTGGAGCAGGTGTTGTGCAAGGTCGTCTCTCCGTGGTCCCAACCAGTGGACGTTCCACTGGAGAACGCTCGGGCGTCGGGGCTGACGCTGCCTGGTGGGAGGACTAGCCATGCTGGTTGTTCTGTTGCCAAGCCCCTGCCTGCAGGAAGATGGCATGAAGCGGGTGCTCTTGTGGAAGCAAGGTAGCGACTGCCTGCAAGGAGAGCAGAAGGGGGACCAGAAGTTGTTCCACTATAAGCGTCGGGGCAGAGGTCTCAGCAGACTGGGCACAGGGAGTGGCGGCTGCAGGCTTGCAGACACGAGCAGGAGGTCGGACAACAGGAGCGGCCGGGGCTACAGGCTCAGCCGGAGTGTTTGTTGCAGCTGCACGGGTTGGTTGGTGGACTGTCTGGAATCCCTCATGGTTAACTGTCTCACTGGTAGGGGGAGCTGCGTGTCTGAGGGCAGTATGGGGCGTGGGGGGTGGCCCCGTGGTTGTAGTCTGCTCTCACTGACTCCCAAAAGAGGGTGGGGAAACCGCTGCACTCTGCAAGACTGGTACAGTCCTCCTCCAGCGCCGATTCCTGTTCCTCTTCCTCCGAGGTTTCCCAGTGGTGTCGGCACTTGTGGCATCCTTCAGAAAAGCCGCGGCAGGGTGAGGGGACACGGTCTCGTGGCCAAGCGCTTCGTCCATTCCTTCGGCTTTTCCTTCGGGAGCATCAAAGG